>NC_065522.1:17761929-17999229 GCF_006386435.1 Epinephelus moara
GCTATACTATGACTTTTTTATGCAATTTTGAACATGCTATACTATTGCTTTTTTATGCAATTTTGAGCAACATACTATACTATGACTTTTTTATGCAATTTGGAGCAACATGCTATACTATGACCTTTTTTTGCAATTTTGAACGACATGCTATACTATAACTTTTTTATGCAATTTTGAGCGACATGCTATACTATGGCTTTTTCATGCAATTTTAAACAACATGCTATTCTATGACCTTTTAATGCGATTTTGAACGACATTTTATATTATGAGTTTTTACATAATTTTAAACAACATGCTATACTATGACCTTTTTATGCAATTTTAAACAACATGCTATAATATGACGTTTTTACGCAATTTTGAGCAACATGCCATACTATCACGTTTTTATCCAATTTAACTGACATGCTATACTATGACTTTTTTATGCAATTTTAAATGACATGCTATACTATGACCTTTTTATGCAATTCCAAACAACATGCTACACTATGACGTTTTTATGCAATTTTGAACAACATGCTATACTATGACCTTTTCATGCATTTTTAAACGACATACTATACTATGACTTTTTTATGCAATTCCAAACATGCTATACTATCACGTTTTTATGGAATTTTAAATGACATGCTATACTATGACTTTTTTATGGAATTTTAAATGACATGCTATACTATGACCTTTTTATGCATTTTTAAACGACATGCTATACTATGACTTTTTTATGCAGTTTTGAACAACATGCTATACTATGACCTTTTTATGCATTTTTAAACGACATACTATGACTTTTTTATGAAGTTTTGAACAACATGCTATACTATTAATTTTTTCATGCAATTCCAAACAACATGCTATACTATGACCTTTTCATGCATTTTTAAACATGCTATACTATTAATTTTTTTATGCAATTCCAAACAACATACTACACTGTGACGTTTTTATGCAATTTTGAACAACATGCTATACTATGACCTTTTTATGCATTTTTAAACGACATGCTATACTATGACTTTTTTATGCAGTTTTGAACAACATGCTATACTATGACCTTTTTATGCATTTTTAAACGACATACTATGACTTTTTTATGCAGTTTTGAACGACATGCTATACTATGACTTATTTTCCTTTCTGACCAAATACTATACATTTTTTTATTGTTTTTGAAGACAAAAGATTCTATGACTATTTTTCGGTTTTTGAAAACATACTACTGTATACTTTGCCTTTTTTTATGATTTTGGACGACATACTATACTATGACATTTTTTCATGATTTTTCACAACATACTATATCATCACTTTCTTTCATGATGTTGGACGACATACTATACTATGACATTTTTTCATGATTTTTGACAACATACTATATCATCACTTTCTTTCATGATTTTGGACGACATAGTATACTATAATGTTTTTTCATCCAAAAATCCTTTCATCCTTTTCTGGCACTTTTATGCCTTATTATACTATGACTTTTTATGTCACTTGTACGACATACTATACTATTCCTTTTCTATGGCACTTTTAAGTCATACTATCCTAATACTTTTTTATTGCATTTTTATGATATACTATACTATGACTTTGTTATGGCACTTTTATGATATACTATACAATGTCTTTTTATGGCACTTTCAGGACATACATTACTTTTTTATGGCACTTTTTTCCACATACTAAACTAAGCCTTTTCTTCCCTTACTTTTGACGACATACCAGTAAGTCTTTTTATGGCACTTGAAGACATACTATACTGTGACATTTCATATCAATTTTTACGACATACGATGACATAGTATGACTTTTTATTGACACTTTTTATGCCCCACTATACGAAGACTTTTTTGTGGCACCTTTTACAATATACTATACTATGACTTTTTTTTTTTTTTTTTTTTGTCGTTTTTGCAACATACTACACCATGATTTATATGGCTGTTTTTACATGCTATACAGTTATTCTTTTACATTATAAGAAATAATATTATGAAACCAGTCCTTTTCTATTACAAACTATACTGTGACACTTTAAATACTGTTATCAAAGTTAATATGAAAATTTGTCCTTAAAACTAAACTGAAATCCTTCCTCATCAATATATCAACCATAAACTGAATACTTAGATAAAACAAATAAGACAGTCCAGATCATTCCATCTTAAAAACCAGTTTGTTTTATTTCAAACAGTTTGGACACCATCAGAACCAGCCGTCATTCCCAAACTTCACTGCATCTACATGTATTCAGAATGAACTTCAGACAGCAGTATGTGCAGCAGCAGCAGCCTTGACAAACACTCACAACTCAAGAGAATGATTCAATTGTTAGCTGGAACTGAGAAGCCCCAGACTGTGCATTTTCATGGCCAATTAAATGTCTGCTGCAAAAACCAGCTAAAACATTTCTGTGTCTCTGACTGGTGCTAAAATAAGAACAGACCTTTCCGGAAAAGACTCTATCACCTTGATTGTTTTTTACCCCCAGTCTTCTGAACTTCAGTCTCAGTCAAGGAGCAGAATACGAACTTCATAATGGAGTATTTTACATAAACTGATGCATAAACACAACTTACTTTTCTTTAAGTTTGAAACCAATGTGCAAAACAATCAAGGAGTCTGAATCTTTTCTGAACTGTTTGGATCCTAAGTTGATAGCCATTTGGTTTGTGTCTGTGAGGCTGCTGCCACCTGGCACATGATTTAGTTGCAACATACAATATCAGAGTGTTAATGACACATTCAGTCACTTTTCCCCCATCACAGACTGGGCTCTAAACATTTACATTCTTGGTGAGTCTGAAAAGGGGGAGTGATGTGGACAACTGAAGCCCTAAAGGGACATTTCAGAGGACGGAACAAGTCAAACTGTTAAGGAAAAATCCACTTGCAAATGTCAGTTTTTATTTAATTAGGTATTCTGGGACAAAATGTTTCTGCTTTCCCATGATAGCTTTCTTAAAACCTCAGACAAGAACCCATCATTGATTTGTTCCTGGTATTTGATTGTTGAATAGTGGTGTAAAGTCTGATCAGAAACAATGCACTCAAGACTCTGATTGGGTAAATAATCACAACGCTAATTATCAGTTTAACGTAGCAAGAGTGGAGCCGTGTATAAAAGTTAAGTCATTTTTAGTCCAGTACTCAGAGAAATAAAACTTTACACTTAATGCTTGGTGAAATTAATTGCCAATTTCGTACTTTTTGAAGAGTCAATGTCATAATTTTACTTGTACTACTCCAATTTTGATTTTTGTTCATTTCGTTTCTGCATATTTAAAAAAAATATTTTTTAAAGTTTTTGTACAGAAAAAAGCAACTGAAGTTATTTATCTTCGCTGATACTGGATTTTAATGCTGATATTA
Organism: Epinephelus moara; assembly: GCF_006386435.1. Classification (NCBI taxonomy): domain Eukaryota; kingdom Metazoa; phylum Chordata; class Actinopteri; order Perciformes; family Serranidae; genus Epinephelus; species Epinephelus moara. The sequence continues at coordinate 17,765,317 of NC_065522.1, forward strand.
ATATTAGAAAGTTTTAAAAATCTGATACTGACATATTTGCCGATATGTGTTCAGTGGAACATTTTACAATTAAAGGATAAACTCCTCTCACCCTACAACTTCAACTTTATTTTGTCCCTAGAAGGCAATTAGTAGCCCTACAGTCTTTTCGTGTGTTGACAAGTTACTCACGGAAAAAAGTAAAAATCAAATTATAACAGGTTGAGAGAGAAAAAGAAAAACTAACCAACAGTTGATTTTTCTTTTCAAGTGTTTTGTACTCCAAAGTGGATTTTTCCTTTAACACAGTAATACACAGAACAGTTTTTGGTCAGTTACTTTCTGCACAGCAGTTTCTTGTACGGGAACTTCTTCAAAATAAGTGTATGTGAGTAAAATCAGTCAGTTTTCTGTGCATTATAATGTGATCAGTCAGATTACATATGAGCTCACTTTGGGGCTGTTTGGTTTAGGCTGCCTGGGACGCCAGATGGGTGGGGCTTGTTACTTTTTGAGCACCAGGCGTGTTGGTTCGTTACCAGAATAAAAGTATTTTGAGACATAACATCCACTAACATTTTTGATCTAGGTCTGCTGATTATTTCAAGCAAGCAATTATTTATATTCCAATAATAACATCTGTATTTATGTACACATCAACATCTCTCGTCACACACTCCCAAAATTAAACCAAAATAATCTTCAAAATATCCAGAGCTGCCTACACAAGAATGGTAGACTAGTAAAATTAGTGAAATATATCAAAAACAAGTGAAACATCTAGGAAAAAGAAGATAAACATAAACATTCAGAATAATAATAATATTTATAGTATTTAAATTAAAAAAAGAGCCTTGTTTCAACATGGTTTCCAACGCTTTGTCTAGTCAAAAAACTTCAACCAACACATGTACAGTTTTGGTTCCGATAATTTCCATGAAACTGCATTTCATTAAAAAACAGAATCATAACCAGCTCCAAACTGAATCTGTGGACTTTCACCCCCCAGATAACGTGCTTTTGTGCTTTTTTTCATTCATTTACACGAGTAAATGGAAAAATTTTCTCAAAATGCTTAAAATATAAACACACCATATATGAAAGTAACTCTTAAAGGAGTCCACAGTTTTTGATGGTGCCTGGATATAACCCGTAAACTACGATTTATGACTTTCAGAAATTGCAGAACTGAACCCCAAAAATTCAGCACCGCCCGAAAACATCATCCTTCATGTAGGTTAACTGAGCTCAAGAGCAGCACAGACAGGAAATGGAAATAGTGTTGACTTTAAAAACCTGTTGATGAAGTGAAACGTTTGGGACACGTCATCTGAAGTCGCTCTATTTCCGCCTTTCATTTACGGCGTTTTGAAAACTGAGTAAGTTAGATTAAGTAAGTCTAAGTAAGAGAGGTGGAGTACACCTTGGACAGGTCACCAGACTATCACAGGGCTGACACATAGAGACACTCACATTCACACCTACGGACAATTTAGAGTCACCAATTAACCTGCATGTCTCTGGACTGTGGGAGGAAGCTGGAGTACCCAGAGAAAACCCACGCTGACACAGGGAGAACATGCAAACAGAAGGACTCAAGAAAGAGAGCGACTTCAGATTATTGAGACGTACCTGACTCCACATGGTGTTTTTACAGGTCAAGCAGCAGCCCTATTTTTATTTTACTGTACAACTGTATAACATTCAGATAATAACTGACCCACTGCCCGGGCCACTCAACTACTGTAGAATATAAACACCTTTAAAGGCTACACAGAGCATGTTTCCATTCACTTTCCATCTGCTGCAGCTCTGTTACAGACTGACGGGGTGAGCTTGCTTGTTAATCTGAGAGGGCCCAGTTGGGTGAAGCCTCACGAGCTTGGCGGCATTAAAAAACAAGATGAAACAAACAAGAAAAAAAAATACATTTGGTTTGTTTGTGCGTTAAAACAACAGAGGTGAAAAACTGAGGCTGTTGCCTATCAGAGGGCTCAAGTTTGGGAGGACGAGTACAGACTTTAAAATGTTTCTCCTTTCCTCAGCACAGTTAAAACCCATTCATTACACTGTTTTTTTTCCTCGGCACCAATACCACTCTTTGCAGTCAATGTCAATGATAAGTTGATGAACAGAAAAATAATTCCGCAACTAGTTCTGACAGTCAGATATTTGTTACCTCACTAAAAAATTCTTTGAAAGTTTATTGGTTACAGCTTCTCAAATGTGAAGATCTGGTGTTTTCTCTGTTTTCTGTCACTGTAAATTGAATATTTTTTTGTTTGTAGGAGAAAATAAGCTATTTAAAATAGGGCCATCAAAAATAATAATTTTCACTAATCAATCACAGAAAAAAAAAAAAATTACTGATTCAATCAACGCCAATTAATCGCGTTCCGTGGTGCCCTTTGACCCGGTGCATCATTGAAGGCCACAGTGGCTTTGTCACATGATGGAGGCAGATGAGACGATGCTGCTTGGCCACGTGAATGCAACATTTACATTTAAAAAAAGGCCCAGATGGAACTGTTGATAGGAGCACCATTCTTTGCAGTAAGGAATTTTTGTACCCTCGGTGTACTTAAAGCCTGCTAGCACAGCCTCTGATGCTAGCGCTAGCAGCTAGCCTTGTCAAGCCTGACTCGACCGGGCGTTCAGACGCTAACTGAGTAAGTCTACCTGTGATCGACTGACTCATAAAAATTCATTAGAATTTATTTAGACAAATTAATCACAGAGCATGTAGTTAATTTGTTTTTGTTTGTTTTTTTGACAGTCCTAACTTATAAAACATCCCCTTCGGTCTGAGAAGATAAAATGCGCATTTTTTTAGTTTTCTGAAATTTTATTGACTAATTACGTTGAACAAACAGCAATAATGAAAACAATTGTTAGTTGTAGCCCTATTAGATTACATTTAATCTCTTCAGGAGCATATTTGTAGATCTGTGATTAATAATAATGCCAACTATTATTACCATTAAATTACTTCACAATCTACTGAAATATCTTGTAAGAGACCTCAAGGAGCAGATAAAACTTTTGCATCCCATTTTTTCTAGTTTTTAGAAGTTGATAAAATGCATTTATTATATGGCTGCTACTAATAATTATTTTCATTATTCCTCATTGATTTTTTTATTAAAGGATTTAAAATTTTCAAAGAAAATTCCAATAGCAAAAGAAGACTTTCAGTTTTTTGTGTGGCAGACAATTGAAAAAGCCCCAAAGGGTTTGATTTACAGTGATGAGAGAAAGAGAAAACCAGCCTCACATTAGAAAAGCTGCCTTTCCTGCGCATTTTCATCCGTTACATTATTTTTTAAGAGAATTAGTCATCATGACATCAAAAGTTATTACCATCCTGGTCTCTTTCCTATTGTGCTGAATTAGATTTTAAAAGATACGGAGGAGAGGAATCCATTTTAAACCACTGAGATAAACATCAGACAGAGACAGTCTCACTGCACTAAATACACCACGTCTTCAACCAGCAGCGGACGCGCTCCTCATCAGCAGACCGTTAGCATCTCTCAGCATTACTGAGGGCTTCCAATTTAAGATTCTGGAGTGAAAAACATGTTATGTAAAAAGGTCTGAATGCCTGCCAGAGCTGCAGCTGCAGGAGAAACACTTGAGCCAGAGTCGAAATTTGCCAGCGCGTGCTTGGTGGCTGATATAATGAGGTGCAGTGAACCAGCTGCAGCACGGCAGATGTACGGAGGTGTTGAGAGTTAGCTGTCCAGAAATAAAGCTTTGACAAGACGCACAACATGCAAACATTCCACCTGTACGTAGTGTGACAGCTTGGATGTCAGTACTGACTTCAAGGAAATAAAAAGTCTCTGTATGTGTCCCTTATAAATGGTACAAATGTGCATATTCTGGCATTTTAAAAAAAGTCAAAACACAAAACTTTGAAAGCAAACTGCAAAAGGAGGCTGTGCTTATCAAAACCATGGAAAGCCTGCTTTTAAAAAAACGTTAGCTTATGTTGTTTAATGGTGAAACACCTGACCGCCCTTCGCTCAAAACTTGTTTCCGCTGTGGCACCAAACATGACCCGTAATGGCACGTCACACCAGGAATTTAAAAACTAAAACTTTTGCCAGCCACTTTCACTCATTGCTTTCTGCAACACATCTGGAAGGCTCATTATTTTTGTTTATTAGTATTTATTTAGATGTTTTAAAAGGATTGGAACAAACAGATTTTGGCTGCAATTTACAGAAAACCTTCTTTCAGTGTAATTAATACAACGGAAGTGCTTAAATCAGATTTATTTTAAATTAATTTGGGATAACTTCTTAGTTAAAAACAAAAATAATGAGTCCCTCTATCAGATGGCTGGTTTTCATTTCACGCTCTGCCTTTAACACTATCTGTTATTAGCACCACTTCATGATACTAACACTGCAAACTAGCAACTGCATCACCGCGCCGCGCTCCGTGCACACGTTCAAGCTCTTCAGTCACCAAAGGTAGTGTCAATGGTTTTGTTATGACAGGTGGGACTTTTTAAAATGGCTGTAAGACATTAGTTTCTCTGTCTCCAGAATTTTCTGGGGGGTGAACGCATGACACTTGTGTGTTAGCGTAAAGCTAATTTAGCACGGTATAATATACACAAACACAAAAAAAAAAAAACGCTAAAGAAGACTGTGATGACACTGATGGTTACCGTGACGAGGAGGATTACAATCCTGTGTCTCATCGGAAACAGTTGATTGATTACTCTGCATCGCCTCAACAGCCCCAAACTGCTTTTACCTCCAGAAATGGACCGCTGTGCGCCTGGCGATGTCAGCCTCTTGGATTGGTGTTACTCAGTCTTCCCAGCTGATGCCCCAGTGCAAAGCGAGTGTTACAGATTCAGCCATCTTGTTTTTTTTGTTAAGGTGCTTTTTAGCAGTGTGGGCTCAGAGGATTTGAACGGTAGTAATCCAGGAGGCTGGCACGCGACCTGCACAAGTCTCTACCGATCCGAGTGGCGCTCCAGTGCAAAGCTCCGCCTGCAGGAAATAAAGCCTGGATACTTATGTGAGCGTACTGGGCGGAGCCGGTGGCAGCCATAAGCGCCTCCCCCTCTGCTGAGTGACAGTCTGTTGGGGATTTACCACTGGCTGGTTCAGTCTCTGGACTGGTAGAACAGGATGTATCCTGACTCAGAGTTCTTGGAAATGTCCGATGTCAGACCGTAGAACTCCTCGATCGCCTGTGCGTCGATTTTCTACGAGAGAAGAAGAAACATTGTTAGACTTTGGATACAGACAGCGTAGGGATCTCTGACACAACTTCACCTCCTTACAAGGTGCATGAAGAAAGTAAAAAGTCTAGAGAGGTCAAAACTCAAGCAACACAGTTTACAGAACAAACCATTTTGACTTGTGGCCTTCAGCCCAGTGAGTTAATTCATTTGACCTTCTTTGTTCTTAAAAGTAACGACTTCTTTTTTCACATAACATGAGCGTTTTCTTGACAATTCGATGGCAGCTGTGTTGCTGCTCTGTCATGTAGCTCAGCATTAGATTAATGAGCAGGCAGAAGAAGAATACAATAAGTGTTTGGTAAATGGGCTCTGTGATCTCACTGTTGTGTGACACGATGGCTAGTAGCAGCCAGCGTCCTGTCTTTCCAGGGGACAATAGAAAGCATGTTCGGGATGAACAGAGATCTTCCCTGGGATCCATTCGTGACAAAAGGTTGCAGTGAGCTCACAATTGTCGCGTTCGAGGAGGCAACCTATTGTTCCCTGATAATGCTACATTGTGAATCCGTGTTAGCGTTAGCTGTTATTAGCTGATGGCCTCAACTCACAGCTCATGGAGGTTGCGCTGAGTTACATAATGATGCGTTCAAGCTCTATTCAGTAAAAATGAGTCCTTGGGGAAAGTAAATTATCATGTTCTCATGCTGTGTTCAATGTAATCTTGTAAAATGTAGTTTCTGGTGGGAAACATGAATAAATACAGTTGTTTCAAGGAGAAATTTGTTGATGTTTTCACAGCAATATTAAATATGTGTTAGAAAGGAATTTATGATATATCAAATAGAGTAAAATTGCTTTTGAAACCGTTATTTTAAAAAAAAGATGCCAAATTGTTATTTCAAACATCAGTATCAACCCAGAATTTCAAAACCGGTGCATCCTTGTTCTGAATTATTCCTAACTTCACATGAAAAATAAAGTTATTGCCAAAAGTAATGAGGGTTTGAATGTAAAATGTGTAAATTTGTGACCCGTATCCATCATGCAATGAAAGTGAATTAAAAAAAGCACGGGAACAGCTGACAATAACTCAACATTTATCATGTATTAGGGAGCCAAAAAGTTTTACCACAAGTTGATATCCTTTTTATATATTTTTGACAAGTGACCAGTTTGAGAGAACAGTCATGGACATATCATCAAGATGATTCTAAAGCTTTACTAAAACAATAGAAAGAGATACTAGTAGCCATGCTTCACTTTGCTTAACCCATCAGAGAAGCATGGTATTCTTGACACATATTTGCAAACAAAAAACACATTTCAAACTTCACCACCTTGGTAAACCTTTTTATAAAAATGACCTTAAGTCTTTGTCTGTGTGAGCACAACATAAAATCCTTCCCTTCAGTTAACAGCTGTGCTTTTGAACTTTGTTGTGTAACTGTTTCATGGAGGCTTTTGTTTTTATTTGCTACCGAATCTCCATTTAGAATCGAATATGTTGACAATGAGTATCTTGAGATTTGACCCTGACAACTGTTTCATATTTGGTGTAGCAACTTTGTCCAAAGAGAGACAGAGTGATGTTGAAAACAAATTGCACAAAACATACTTTTGGATGGGTGTTGAAAGAGAACTGGCTACAGGTTTTTAAAAGTCAGACAGCTTCAATTCCAGGTGGAAAGACAAAAAAAAGACAGATAAGCAAAAAGACAGATTTAAGAAAGAGACTGAAGGCTGGAATACAAAGCAGTGAGACAGAGTAAATCTCCACAAACCATAAAAAAAATGATTTGTTTGTGTTTCTGCTCTGCAAAGTCAGCGGAATCTTCCAGAACTTGGTCAGTTTCTGGACCAGATGTTCATCTGGGCCTCCGTCCCATCATAGTGGAAAAATACACTGGTGATGAGGATCAGTTTTAAACATCAGTCCTTGATGACTCTGACTGAGCAGTTTCCTCTGAATTCAAACAGCAGGGTGACTTCTCCCACTGACGGGGAGATTCAAAGTAAAATAAACCATTTTAATTGGGCCAAGCTAGAACTGTTGCCAAACTGGAGCCATACACAGACCAAAAACAGGCAACAAAATTGAAGATTGTAAAGTCTGGGCGCGTATAGAAATGCTTGAAAAAGGAGCATTGCATGTTTTAACCCTTTCACCACAACCACACTGTTGCGTTTTAGACATTTAAATCTATTTTTCTGTCGTTCCAAAACACCATTGATGTCCATTAATTACTATCGTAGCACTAGCAGGCAAACATGCTTGAGTTGTGGGATCACAGTCTACACATAGTCTGTAGTAATTTCTGTCAAATTTATATCATTGTGATATAATGCTATTAGTGCTGGGTAATATACTGATACATCAATACTGTGATATGAGGCTAGATATCATCTTAGATTTTGAATACTGTGACATTGTAAGCGTTTTAAAGTGGTTTTAACATGCATTATTGTAAGTGATGTAACTTTCTGAACTTACCAGACTGTTCCAGCTGTTTTCCTTTAGCCACTTAGTCATTATATCCACATTACTGATGATTACTTATCAGAAATCTCATTGTGTAAATATTGTGAAAGCACCATTAGTCAGCCCTATAATATCATCACAGTAACAACAGAGGTATTTGATGAAATTATTTTCTCCATATTGGCCAGCTCTAAATGCAGTGCAGAGAGTGTAGATAAGAGATGATGAGCACTTAACTTGCATTACTCAGCAATGATAACATTAATGCAGACTTACTGTAATAGACCAGTCAAGTTTCAAGAGTCTGCTAAATGATTCTTATCACATACAGGAATAATGGAAACTGATGGCTGAGTGGAACAGAAGGAAAATACACAAAACAAATCTTAAACAGTGTATCAGGCGTGTACAATTCAAAAATAGTTAAGAGCTGAAACTTGCAAAATCACTAGCATGGTAATTTAAAAAGGCAATACTAGGAAAGTGAGTATTTATTAAATAACTGTATAATCTAATATGAATAAAACGAATGTTTGAAGATGTAACAGATCATAATTTACAAATGTTTCAGGACACTGATCTTTATTTACTGCAGTTTGTTTCTTTTGAACGTTACTAAAGAAATTGGCAGAGTAGTTAATTAAGGTTGTCATTGATGGTGGTGATCTACAAAAAGATTAATAACCAACACTTTATTTTACAGGTCTGTAACTTCAGAAGAACTTCCTACAATGGTTACAAGAAAGGACTATTTAATTTGGTATAAATTCTAGAGACTATGATCAATTAGTATACTTCAAATTAATTCATTCCAATTCATTGTTAGCAAAGAGCCTTTTTTAGACCGCAAACATTCAATAATGGAACATTTATCCATAGCTAACAATACAACTTCCAATAATCAGTGAATCATGGAAATATGAGAGTTGATTTTTTTTCTTTTTAATAAATTTGTAATTACCCTGTAATTGGTAGCAAATTATGTAGTTCATTTAGAGAAACATTTTAGGGAATTTTTTGGAAAATATTCTGACATCACAGATCTGTAAGCATCTTGTGTGTGGTATCTGAAAGATCTGATTGAGAAAACAGTTTGTGTGTTTGAAGGCTTTTCTGTCACTTTTTTTTTTTAAACCTAATCTACCAAGTGGACGGGGTTTTTGCAAAACACTTCTGCAACCATTATACAACTGTTTGTACGCTTGCCTTTAATACAGATTATTACTTCAGAAACCCTGGAACATTTTAGGATCATGGCTGCAAAGTCGGTTAACCGCTGATAGCTTAATTGCTTTGGCATACAATTCCTTTGCCAAAAAAAAAATTTAAAAAAAATGAAAGGTTACTTGGCTCGAGCTGAAACAAAGCAGCATGCAGAGGGTTTGGATGGATTCTGATGTGGTCGACTGCCAGTGACTAAAGAGCTATATTAGGCTAACACTAAAGCTACATATCTGCAGGGTTGGAGATGCAGGTGAGTTTCCCTTCTTGGATTGATACATCATCACATTATTATCACTATCACTTTGCTGCTGCCATGTCACCTACAGTGTGGATGGCAGCATGCTGAGAGGTGAGCTGGGAAACTGTTAGCTGAGTGCCATCAAACATGCTAGATGGATGTCAGAGTGTGTTATTTCTATGTAGGCTGCCATGTTTTCTCCTGTCACCACATCAGAGCGGAGAGCAGATGGTTTTACAGAAGAAACTGCAGGGGATCAGAAATTTCATGGCAACTACTCTAAAATTAAATATTAACATTTTAGTAGCGGATGAGAGAAAGACTAAAATAAGTTGCTTTTTATAAAGTAGTAGTAAGGTAGGCGATAGTGGAGCAAGTGTAGTAGCATAGTAGAAGTAGTCGTAGAAGTAGTAGAAAATGTAGTAGTAGAAGAGGAGATACTAGTAGTAGCAGAAACACAAACAGAAAATGCTGTAGTCAAAAATTTACTAGTAGTACCAACAGAAGAGTAGCAGTAGTAGTTGTAGAAGACCTTGTAGAAGAAGGAGTAGTAATAGTAGAGTAGTAGTGGTACTAATAGCGGAAAAAGTAGCAGTAGTAGTAGAAGGGGAGGTAGTACAAGAGTAGTGGTAGTAGAAGAAGTAGTAGTAATAGCAGAAGAAAACTCATAGTACTCGTAGTAGCAGAAAAAGTAGTACTAGAGGAAAATGTAGAAGGGTAGCAGTAGTGGTATTAGAGGTAATCGCTGTGGAGGAAGTAGCAATAATAGTAGTAGAAAACTAACAGTAGTAGTAGAGGATGTAGAAGAAGTGGTAGTAATAGTAATCGTGATAGAAGAGTCGTATTAGTAGCAGAAAAGCAGTAGTAGTAGAAGAAGCGGAGCAGGAGAAATTAGTAGTGGGAGATAGTAGGAGAGAGTAGTAGTAGTAGTTGTAGAAGACGTAGCAGTAATAGCAGTTGTAGTAGAAGTAGGAGTAGTGGAACAGGGTATAGCAGAAGTGTAAAGCGTAGAAGTAGAGTAGCAGAATTAGCAGTAGTAGTAGAAGAAGTAGCTGCAGTGGTAGGAGTAGTACTAGTAGTAGAAGAAGAGTAGCAGGAGTAGTAGTGCTAGAAGATGAAGAAGTAGGAATCGTAGAAGAAGAGAAAGTATAGGGGTAGTAGTAGTACTAGATGTAGTCATAGAGGAAGTAGCAGTAATAGTAGTACAAACATCGTAGTAGTAGTAGAAGATGAGATAGTAGAAGAGTAGCAATCGTAGTAGAAGAAGTAGTTGTAGAGGAAGTGGTAGTAATAGAAGAGTCGTAGTAGTAGTAGCAGAAAAGTAGTAGTAGTAGAAGAAGCAGAGTAGTAGAAAGTAGTAGTACAAGAGGAGATAGTAGAAGAGTAGCAGTATTAGCTGTAGAAGAAGCGTAGCAGGAGTAGTCGTAGTAATAGAAGATGAAGAAGTGATAGAAGTAGTAGATGTAGAAGAAGAAAAAGTGGAAGGGTAGCAGTAGTCGAAGAAGTAGTCATAGCAGAGGTAGCGGTAATAGTAGTAGAAGATGAGACAGTAGTAGTAGAAGATGAGATAGTAGAAGAGTAGCAGTAGTAGTAGAAGAAGTAGTCGCAGAGGAAGTGGTGGTAGTAGTAGTAGTAGCAGAAAAGTATTGGTAGATGAAGAAACAGAGTAGTAGAAAGTATTAATACAAGAAGAGATAGTAGAAGAGTAGTAGTAGAAGTAGCTGCAGAAGAAGTGGTAGTAACTATAGACGAAGAGCAGCTGCAGCAGTAGAGGTAGTAGTAATAGTAGAAGACGAAGAAGTAGTAGTCGTACAAGAAGAGAAAGTAGAGGGGTAGTAGTAGTACAAGAAGTAGTCCTAGGAGAAGTAGCAGTAACAGTAGTAGAAAAGTCATAGTAGTAGTAAAAGATGAGAGAGTAGAAGAGTAGCAGTAGTAGTACAAGATGAGACAGTAGAAGAGTAGCAGTAGTAGACGAAGTAGGCTAGTTGTAGAAGAAGTTGTAGTACTAGTAAAAGAAGCTGTAGTAGAAAAGTAGTAGTAGAAGAAGAAGAAGAAGAAATAATTCCATAACTTGGATGAATAAAGTTTAAAGTAAAAGGACAGCTAAGGCAGGTACGTGCTGAGCATGAGACATGGCGCTGAGAGGGAAAGAGCAAAGAGGACAAAGCAGCTAAACATTATTCTCATTCCAGATCTTGTCTACGAGGCTTCGGGCTAATCCTGCACTCTAATCTGACGCAGGTATCTACTTCTTTCTGTTTTCTTTTCCCCTCTTATCTTCTTACATTTCTTCTTTATAAATGCTTTCATCAAACCTAATATTGCTCTAATTTTGTCCTGATTGCTAAACCCATTTTAACCCATAATTCAGCAAAGGTTAAGGTATCTAGGTCGGCCCGTCGTAGGAAATCCAGACACAACACAGGGGTTGCCAGGATCTACATGGAGTCTGGAAGGATAGCTATTTGACATTCCTGTCTGGTGAGGAAGAAACTTTGGACAGCTGATGGGTTAATTTATCTTTGATTGATGTTTGAGCAATAAGACAGTTAATAAAGCTTCCTGAGCTTTTATTTTACTTTTACAAAATACCGCTTTTTATACACTGATCTCCTGTTTCTATCAGATTTTTTTTTGTTTATTTTGAGTTGAGACTAAATACCAAGAAGTACAAAGTTTTTTTCTGCCTGTTCTTTTAACCCTTTAAACCATGGCCAAACTGGCCTGGTTTCTTTCAAAAACATGGGAAGAAGGCAGCGAGCAACTAAGATATGACCCTAAAAATTTGCAAGAAATAGGTAAAAAGAGAAACTTAAAAACAAGAAAATTAGTAAAAACAAAAAAAGAAAGAACGTAAAAAGCAAACAAAAAAGAAATCACCTGGAAATTGCTTAAAATTTCTTCTTTTTTCTGCATTTTTTTTTGCAATTTGTGAGACATTTCTTACCAAATTGCAAGGTTCAAAGCCTTCAATACTTGCGAAAGGTGTCTAAAAGCAAAAGAAGAAAAGTGATGTCGCTCTAGGTTTCATGAGGTTAATTACCTCACAGATCTCAGATACTATTATCATATAGCTTACACCTTTTTTTAAATTACATTTTGCTCCCTTATTCCATTTATTCTACAACGTTTCTATTGTTTTTAATTGCTTTGTTCTAAGAATTTTTTGTAAATTTTGTATCTGTTATCATCAATGTTGTCTCTTAATTCTGTTGAAACTTTTGTTTAGTGGTGTTCTATAAACAGTTACTCTTCTGGGATTTATTTGCTAATGTATAAAATAAGAAAACAATTGAGATAACATAATATTGCAACAGCAAAGTATAAAACCTAAAACAAATCTTTGTATAGTGAAGGCTCAAGGAAATGAAGCTCAGGATGTAACTACATTTCGGAGAATGTATAAGACTGTATTGAACTACATGCTGAAGAATGTAACATTATGGCACATTTAAAGTGGGGACTGGTTTTGAAGACATCCAAGTCACTGTAAAATGAACAAATACTAAAAAGAATTTAAATTGAATGCGGTCGTAAAAAAAAAAAAAGACAGAGGAAACAGAATTATAAAATCTCTCTTACCTCTACAATGTCGTCATCAAACAGCAGCCAGAAGCCGTGGCTCTTGACGATGGTGATGTAGTGTCCGCGGTTGGGACCACTGCAGAGAGGACGAACAACATTATGAAAGTATTAGCAGAAAGTCATGACAGCCACAGCTAATGGTGGTTAATGGTTGTCTCTTATTCCCATGTAAAGATATAAATGTGGATGCTCCTATCAAGGCACTGGCAGAGGAAAAAACATGAAATAATTGCTCTAAAAACAGCATTTACTTTTGAATCTTTTATACAGGGATGTTTTAATTTTGAATGAGTAAAACGCTGACATCAACAGACTGAAGCATATCAACCCTTTGTGTTTACACACAATGTTTATCCACCTGAGAAAAGCACCGCAGGAAGATTACATCAAACTCCTCTGCAAGCTGAAGACAATCCAGCGACTAATAACTTGCATATGCTCACTTACAAATTAGCTGACGTGAGCTGATCAACCTCAGAAAACAGCAGCAAGTCATCTTTGCAGTATATCTACACATCTGCTACCTCTTCTATTCAGTTTTTATTCTTATATTTATGTTTTTATGTTGTTTGTGATGACATTTCATTTTTCAAAGTATATCCTAGAGAAAAGAGTCTCTTATTAAAGCCAGCACACAATTTTATTTTCAACATTTCTTCTCTGTTTTATTGCTGCTGTCTTTTTCTTATATTATTGCTGGGTATTTTATTGTGTTATTTCAAATGTCTGATTTTAGTTGCCTTATCGCAGAGGGTTTATACTTTCTTATACACCTTCAAAAACTATCATCTCCAAGAGAATGTAAGTCCATAACACCTCAAAAATTGAGGATAACAGAAAAACCTACCTGCCACAGTGTACAACGACAGCCACCAGGTCGTACATGCGGTCGGGGTTGGTGGCGTCCCCGGACGTGTTGAAGAGGCGGAGCTCCAGGGGGAAGACGACGCGATAGGACAGTTTGGTGTAGCGGTGCAGCTGGTCCATGTATTTAAAGCGCTTCAGATGGAGAGCAAGGATCATCGGTAGCTTCTTTACCCTCATCCTGAGAGACGGAGAGACAGAGAGGGGTTTTTGAGATATGATGACACTGACATTATCTCTGAACTGAACTAAATACAAAGAAGATTTAAAAATCAAGGACAACACAAAGTGCACAGCTTATAAAAGGTCAGCGGAAAAACACCAGGAGAGAATCGTGCAACAACAGGCAGCAAGGGCAGTGTGCCCCCGAGAAAACCTCAGAGAGCTAAAAGCTTTCCATGTTGACACCATTACAGCTCCAGACCCCCTATCAGGAACAAGAAGTGTGTTTTTAGACGCCGTGCGCTCCTCCTAATTTGGCCGAAACCTTTGGCTCGTGCTCTCGCAGCATTCTGCTCAGTGTTAATGCGAGGTGCAGCCGCTGGTGACAGCATGGCCCTTTCAAGCTAATGGATGTTACTTGGTGCACTTAGCAGGCAAAAACAGTGCATGGTATGTATAAAAATACAGGACAGGCGCTTTCTACCAGTTGGTTTTTCTGTTTACAGTGTGAAAAATCTGCAGCGTCATCACATACAACTGCTGTGCAATACTTAACACAGACTTAGTAATGGGCTTTAATAAAAGGCTAATCTTGGCCCAGGTCGACTCTAAAGACACATGATGCGCTTGTTAGATTGAAACAGGAAGGCCCTGAATGGTTGCTATAGTAACATCAGATGTGGTTTAGGGGTACGTTCTATTGGAACAACCTTGAACCATATTCATCCGCTTAGAAAAGCTGAAGAGCGCTGGTGCTATACATACAGCTGCGTGACTGCGGTTAGAGCCGCCCCTGCACATGTATATAGAGATAATGTGGTCATGCTGATGAAAGATCACATAGCAAAGAGCAACTATTTTCAAATGCCCCAAATCTCTTAACCCTTCCATGTGGTTAACAAAACAACAACAACAACCGCCTTAAAGCTTTGTGTTCAAAAGTAGCTTTTTTAGACCTTTTCAAGATAAATCTTTAGACAAATCATCTTTATCTCATTAAAGCACTGCAGGTTATTATAAAGGTAGTTAGTGAATCTAGTCCCATGCAGAGGTAGGTTTTATGTAGGAATATCAGAGATGCACAATATTGGATTTTTTAATCGATATCCGATATGCTGATACGTAGGGTTGCGGGGAAAAAATCGAAACAGCATAGTATCACGATATTTTTGTGTAGCAGTAACGTTTTGTCACACAGTGCCAAGTATCAATACTTTATTATATAAATTATTAATATTACAAATATCAATTAAACTTTAGGTAGCCTACTAGAATAATAAAATCAATTGCTTTTTCAGGCTACTAGACACATTTTGCTGCCTAAAAGAAAAAGACTGAAGTGAGATGAACAGACTGCAAACTTCATCTTATTAGATAAAACAGACGTTAATGAAGTTTTCCTTTGGGGACATAATTCACAGTTGAAAAAACGTAATAAATCACAATATATCCCAATATATTTTATTGCAGTACATTTAAAAATACAATAATATCATATCATGACACAAGCATCGAAATAATATCTATCATGGATCCTCTGGTGACTCCCACCCCTATTGATATGTAACAACTCATTTGACCGACAACCAATACCAATATCTATATATCCAATTTTTCCCTATCTAATTTTAGTGATCATCAAGTCTTTTTTGTAGTGCAATTAACATCATATTATGCATGCACACTCTTATCGTGATGGCCCACCAGCAGAGTTTTGAGTTTGAACGATGCTGCGCTTTAGCCAATCACAATGGAGGGGGCGGGGGCGAGACGTGCAGGTGTCCCCAGGAAATGTGTACCTACAGAAACAGCAAGCTCCGCGTCCATAGCGACCACTCCACCCAAAACGCCGTCTCACCAACGTGAAAAAAAAATTTTTTTCCAGCAGATGTCTGAGTTACAACATGATTGAGCTAACTGGAGTAGTTTCATGTCGTATCCAACAACGGGAGGCTTTTAACAGAAGACGTCCTGATGTTAGCTTTGCTAACTGTCCCTGTCAGCTGCAGCCACTGATGCTTTCTAGACATCGTGATTTCCCATAACTGAATAAATACCACACATAGCAACACAAAACTGCTTTGCTAGCTCAATCATGTAAGATATCCGCTGGAAAAATATATTTTATTCACGGACCGTTTATTGAGTTATTACCTTATTTTTATACAGTCTTTGGTTAACAGCTAACGGTTAGCCCAGCTAATCTACGATAACCATGTTATTAATTACAAAACGTGCACACAGAAATAGTAACGTTTGTTCAATCATTGTGTTTATAGACTTTACAAACATCAGATTAGTCTACACGGTGATATAGTGACGTGAAAAATGTGATATATAGCTAAACTCTGTTGGTTTTCTACCAAAAGTATTTGTAAACAACACGGCGATTCCCTGGGGGCACCGCCGGAAGTGAAGGGCGTGAGCAATCGCCGAGGCCCCTGCACTTCCGTTAGTCGAAAAACTCCGGGCTGTGCCTCCAGAGGTAAAGGAAGAAAAAAAAAAAAAGGTTTTTTTTTGTTTGTTTTTTTTACCAATGGATTTCCAGATTGGTGGTGTAGTGGTAGTTGATGAGGTGGATGTATTACTCGATAGATAGGTAGGTTACCGATGAGAAAGTGGGCATACTCTCCATATATTACAATGGCTTTTTAGCTGATAGGTGAGTAGACTGTAACTGGATAGAAAAAGAAGTGGGTATACCCCGTATACCTGAGTATACCCTCCACTACACCACTGGTGAAAGAAAGAAAGAAAGAAAGAAAGAAAGAAAGAAAGAAAGAAAGATTCTAAATCTGCACGGCAGGAAATAAAAGTAACTAGCACACGATGTCACCCACCTTTTCTGGGCTTCCTGTTTGCTGCGACACTGCTCACAGTAGTATTTGTATTCACTACATAACGTCTCTGTGTTGCTGAAGCCCCTGTTAAGAACACACACACACACACACACACACACACACACACATTTACCAACACAAATAAACAATGTTTAAAAACCTTAAGAGTCCTAATCAAAATTCAAGCTTCATCTCCGTGGGTTTCCACATCAGCTGAGCATAAAAGACTAATTTCCCTTTTCATGGACGACTGATGAGAGCTCCATGTTACCTGAGACAGTGCGTGATGGAGGTGTTCTGCTCCACGTCCACCGACAGATCCAGAAAGTCCTCGTCTTTACTGCTCACCTGCAGTGCAAGTGAAGACACTCAAGGTCACATGGATTCTCTTATTACAAAGGGAAAACAGTGTTTTGTGATGCAGCGACAGATGAGGGCACCGCCAGGTAAACACATAAAAATGTGGAGGTGTCCTGTGGTGTTTTCTTGTAAACAAACACAATTCTTTTTACATTGTGTTAGCACAAATGTGTGTATCCTTGAGGTCCAACAAATGGGTTGAATGCCTCATAAAAACATTTGCAAAAGGAACTTTTTTTCCAAGCATTTTAAACCCAACATTGTTACCATTCATGTTTATGATTCTTAGTAAGTCTGTTTTTTAGGCATCTAACTTACAGCTTCACAGTTGAGGCAGCGCGTCTCGTTGGTCAGTGTTCCTTGGAAAATCTCATGGACCCAAGTCTGTTGTGTCTCCTTTCCTCCTTCCCCTTCTCCTCCTCCTCCTCCTCCTCCTCCCTCACTTCCTCCTCCCGTCCCTCCTCCGCCTCCTCCACCTCCTCCTCCATTCTGCACCAGTTTTCCATTCTGCTGTCGCTCCTGGCTCTTCTCCTCCTGGAGCAGGTCTGCGATGGTGTTGAGGAGGTAGTTGAGGAATTCGTGGGCGTCCTGCTGCATGTAGTTGTCAAACAGCTCTGAGGGGGGACGGACGGAGAAAACAAAAAATATGTAGACAAACAAAATCGAAAAAAAAAAAAAATAGATAGTTTTAGAGAAGTGGTGGAAGGAATATAGAGAAGGGTATAAATCAAGAGAAATCGAGACAGACCGGGAAGGAAGAAAGCGAGAACAGAAAATAAACAACATCAGCATGTGTTGGCGAGGAGAAATAGAGGCAATTAAGATCTCTTCTTTCTCATCTGCTTTCCGCTCCAGGATTTTGGCTGACAATTTTATTTCCTCAGCTGTGAGATTAACTTCTCAGCTGAAATACCCCCTCCCCTCTGTCCTTTTTCTTCCTCGCTCCTTTTCCCCCGCTCTCCGCCTCGTCCCTCTCTCCCTCCATAATCAGATAACTCCTCTGTGTCAGTCTTAACAAATAGCTGGTGAAAGACCATTTCAGGTCTCTAATTTCTAAACACATGGTGCTGGATTGATGTTTTCCTGAG
This sequence comes from Epinephelus moara, assembly GCF_006386435.1. NCBI lineage: Eukaryota > Metazoa > Chordata > Actinopteri > Perciformes > Serranidae > Epinephelus > Epinephelus moara. The sequence continues at coordinate 17,783,345 of NC_065522.1, forward strand.
TAAAGTGGAGGAAGTCATGTGGTGAAGTTTCTGACAGGAGCAACAGCTGCACAATCTGGCAGAGCTGTCAAGTCCAAACATCCCTCTCTCCTTCCTTTCAGTACAGTATTACACTGTAACGATGCCTACCATTTTCTTTTCTCAGTCGTGAGATGAACTTCTTGGGAGGGATGACTCCGACTTTCTTCTTCTGTGTCGCGATGCTGTTGAACAGGTCGGCCAGACAGGTGAGGAGGGACTCCTTGCGGCGCGGCTGCACCTACGAAGAACGAGGACACACCTGTAACTCCTCTGAGACTTCGACAAACCATAAACAACTTTCTCTGATGTACAGAGCTCTAAAGTGCAGCTGAGGTGAGGCCACATCCGGCCTGAACCTTGACATTTTATCTAATCTATGGGAGTGATATGACAAAACCATAACACACACACAATGTGATATTAATGACCTATGAAATTTATATTTAACTCAATCAGGGTGAGAGGTAACCGAGGGACAGAACAGTCAGAGGAGGTTTTAAAGTCTCTCTCTGTAAGACAATTAAACAACAGAGAAATGGATTCTTTCCCAACAATGTTTGAAGATAAGAAACACTTTATCCGACCTGTCTTGTTCGGAAAGTTTGCCAGAGATACTATTAATCCAAGGGAAAGATTCCTGAAGCCTGTTCGCTCATAAAAATGAAACATGAAGTATTTCCATGGAAGCATAACATACTTTAAAGTCCACATTAGTGTAGCTAATTCTTCATTCTGCTCATCACTCTGCAGTCAAGCTCTTGGACTCAATCGTAGTACATTTCTTGAACTGTTAGCATTTTCAGACTTACGTCTTTTTGAGCTCCTAATCGCTTTCTGTTTGTTTTCACTTGTCAGAAACATGTTTCCGCAGTGGCAGCAAGGCGTATTACAGGAGCAACTGAACCTACATATTGGACCAGCAAACAATCTTTTTATTAAATCATTAGCAACCACCCACAACACACACTGACTTCTCGGGCTCTGTGCTACACAAGCCATCAGAAACTAGGCTGAACGAGTAAAACAACAATTTGTCCCAGCTGTGGTGTTATTTTTGTGGCTCCAGCCATTGATTCTATCAGTTATGATAAGACTGTACCTAACAAAGTAATTACTGAGCTCTCATAATGTGGCAACACTAATAAAAATAGATTATGTTGGGGCAACAAACATCAAGGTTGATCAGAGTTATTTGGAAGAGAATATAAAGGCATACAGTGGGATAAGGATTCCTGGTTAAGCCTTTGATTCTTACCATAGTTGTGCACAGTTTTCCTATTCACACACTTTCAGTTTTGCCTCCATTGAAAGTGGCTAGATAATCTGGTTTAACTGTTGACCCTTGTCTTAATTCTCATTAATGTTGCCTACATTTTACATTTTTGAACACCTATTTCTAGGTAGAAATTAGGGGTGGGCGATATGGCTCTAAAATAATATCATGATATTTCAGAGTATTTTTGCAATAACGATATTCTTAAATCCCAAGCCTGAAAATTTTTTTCAGGGTGAGGCATGAGGAATGAGTCACCTACCCATGCCCAGCGCCATTTATTTTTGAGTCCTTTTGAGTCCTTTATCTATGGTATGGGCTCCACTAGAATCTAAAGTTGACTCTGAACCAAGGCTCTACCAAAGCCCATCTACTGTCTGCGATGCACACATGTATCCCGCATCAACTTTTTTTTTTTTTTACCTGACTGACCGCCCGCTTGACACAAGCATACTCGGGCGTACTATAAGCGGAGCGGACTCCGCGAGGAATGTCCGCAGTCATTCGGGCTTTCATAGTCGAGCGCACTTCCGCGTTGAAGTTTCCTGTAAAAATGTCCGTGAAAAATCCCCGCGATGTGAAAAATACATGCCGAGCAGTCACTGGTGCACGCGGTCGTAAAATCTGAGCTTTGCGCGCACAGGGCTTGCGGATGTCCGCTTTGAGTCCGCTCGGACCTCCGCGGAATCCGTTCCACGTATGTTCCGCCCGAGTATGTTCGGGCCTTAACGTGCATGTCGCGGAGCGGTGAACAAACCAAACAACACAATGTCAGGAGAAATTGAAAAGATATGCCATCTATGTAAAGTCAGCTTGCTAATTAAGGAGCCATTACATGTTCAAGAGGTTTATAAACCTCGCAGCGGATATATCTGCTGAATACCTTAACATCTAGTCAACAAATACAGCACCACAAATATAATATCCACAAAAAGTATGGTCTTATATTCAGACTGGTATATCACTATTTTTGAGGGTATTTCAGTGCATTGTTTTAGTATGACATTTAAGTCCACTATAGAAATATGAGGATAAGAACACTGCTGGATGGTAAAGCTAACATGTCTCTCATCACTTACCTTGTATGCCAAAACCTTCTCCCTGAACGGTCGACAGAAATACAGAGCCTGCAGCACTGAGTTACAGTAGCAGGTGTTGCCAAACTAGGAAAAAAAACAGAGACAGAATGAGAGACACGGAGAGAAAGACAGATACAGGACTGAGGGGAGGGGATGCTCCTGATCCTGAGATGTGTTAATGTGTTTTAGCAGTAAAGCTAGACTGCCTTTACACTAACTGAGGGGCAGCGATATGTGCTCTTAGCTGACACTTACGTTGACCAATCCAAAGTAGTGTTCATTAACGGGAAACTGTTCCGGTCCAATCTCCTTTTCCAAGGCAGAGGCATTGGCGCCCTGAAGAAGAAAAAGAGGAGAATATTTAATGATATGGTGTGTGGTTAAAAACAAAAAGATGCATGCGCAACGACACAGTACAGTAAAATAAACATTTCCTTTACGTGAAATTACCCATCTGAATCCCTCCTTTGTGCTCCTGTTTCCTCCTCATTGTTTTCTGTTTTCCTGCTCTATTTTCTCTGCGCTCTGCTGGACTGTCAACCATCTGTTTGCTGCAGCTGTGTTTCCTGCTTCATTTCCTCCATTTATGTTCTGATTTTCTCCGTGTAAGTCTCATTACTTATTGTATATGCTTCATAACTACGCCAATAATCAATAGGCATCTTAATGACAGAGCTTTACCAGAATGACTCAGGACAAACCTTTAACCAAGTCACTTCTTTAATATCATTATTCAGCTTGACTATCAGAGTGGTTACCTCGCTGTGTGTAAAACACTTTGAGTTAGTGTCTATAGAATAGAAAACGTAGAAGAAGTACATTCTGTTACAACACATAAACACATTAATTAAAAGTATGCAACTGCAGAAATGGCACATAAACTGGCTTGTCAGATTATGCCAGATATATCCCACTGTTCTGACATGCAGGTGGTGCATTTGTTATTAAAAGGCCACTTCCTGGTTTTCTTGTATTACCCAACAGTGCCCAAAAATCCCCAAATGTACTCCCATGACTCAGCTGTCATATCTACAGCAAGCTGAAAGGGCACTTCAGGATATGAGTGCACTATCATGGGAGCACAGCAATAACATTGAGAGGAGCTTTAAGCGTGCATTTTTGTTTATTCATTTATTTATTAATTGCTTTAACAAGCCAAACAGAATCTGTATTATACTTCGGGATTTATCCTGGCTTCATATGAGCAGAGGAAACCTCCACTAGTCACTAGGCTAACTTATACAATGTAAAATGCCATAGGCTTGTGCTAATAACGTTAGCATGTTGTATTTGTTTGGAAAACGTGTTTAGTATAAGACAGTTGCTTTGTCAGTGAAACTTGTGAGCTGTAATGGAGCCAAATTTTGTAACTTTACCTTTGTTAAATGTGAGCTGTAATGGAGCCAAATTTTGTAACTTTACCTTTGTTAAATGTTGCTGTGTTGTCCCAGGCCTAATATGAGTAGAGGAAAAGTCTGCTAGCTGCTAGGCTAATTTATATAATGTAAAATGCCATAGGCTTGTGCTAAAAACATTAGCATGTTGTATTTGTGGGGAAAATGTGTCGAGATAAAGACAAGTGTTTATCTGTGGCAAATGTGGCTTTGGCCTGCAACTGAAAATACAATCTTGTTTCTCCAGTCAGCCTGTCAATAACAAGACATGAATTTTTGTCCATATCGCCCAGCCCTAAAATATACCCATGAAACTGTTTAAGTCTTCATCAGAAAAGCTTAGCTCTATCAAAATCCAATGACATTTTGAGCTTGTAAAATGATGCTGAATGGAAAAAACAAAACAAAATGTGGTTGCACACAAGTGAAAAAACGCTGCATCAGAAATTCATGATTTTAAATGTGAGGAGACAAAAAATTGTAAATGTCAAAATAAAAATTGTGCACAAATTACATACTTGGTGAGGTAACACCAAGACAAGAAAGCATCTGACTTTAAGCAGAAAACTGTGTGTGAAACTCAAAGTTCCCACACTGTGTACAACACTAAAATTGCACATGTACATAAACACACATTTAGGGGATTTTCAAGACAAGACAGTAAAGCAGTCTTTTTAAAAATAAAAATCATGCCTGCATTGTAAATGCTGAAATGACTTCCTACAGTACAGATTAAACAAATGTAGCTTTTACCACAGGAGGCTTCTGAATCATTCTCAAAAACATGACTTTCACTGTATGATGCAGTTTAAAAATCTTAGCAAACACTAAAAGAATGGCTCTGTTTTACTGCTGTAACAACATTCGCTCTCCAAAATGTAGCAGTGGTTTTTTTGGTAAATGCCAGACCATCATAAGACTGAACTTTAAAACGCAATGAAACAAGTCTTTCAGTCATTATAAAACCTTTTGCTTCTGGATGTCATTCGGTCTGAGCTTCCAGAAATTGATTACTATATTAAGGCAGGAGAGAGGCACAGAGAGAGGAGGGGGACAGTGATGATGATGATAACAATGATGCAGCTTTTCCTTCAGGGGTGAATGACTACGCAAATGGAGCTGCTCAGTTGTTACTCATCATCACACTGCAGTCCATGTAAAGTCAACAAGAGGAGAGCAAATGAAGCCTCGGCTGAGGTTATTTATCTAACAACACCACGTCCAAACATCACAGGTTTGTAAACAAAGTCAGAGCGCACCAAGACAAGCTTTCTGATGTCGGGACGGCAAACAGAGAGGAAGGCAAATATCTGCCTGGGAAAAAGGAATTAGATTTGTTCAATACGTGCTGTACACAGACGCTGGGAATTATTTATGTATTCGGCTTCGGTTTGAAGTGACAGCTTTGAAATGACTCTGTATCCTGTATTGATGGAAATGAAAGTGAACTGCCGCCTGTGCAGGGCAGCCTGAAAAACTTTTTAGACACCAGCTTCAGTGAAAACTAGATTCCAGACAGCAGGGTTAAATGACTGTTCTGTTAAGACACTGTGATCATGCTTATTAATGGTGACCATCAGTTGAGCATCTGACAGCCTTATTTTCTGATTTGAATTAAACAAACGTGCTTTTTTAGAGGTTCTTGTTTTCATTTAACAAAGAAAGCTGTACAAGAATGTCAAGAATCTGTCTAAAAGGAGCACGATTACACAATAAGACAGTCGGTTGAAAGCTTCGGAAATGCTACTAAAAGGACCTCCTGGTGAAACTGGTGTCACCTGCTGTTTAGAAGGTCAAGAACAAACTTTCAGTCTCAGCTTTTACAGGCAAAAAAGAACGAAAGCACTCAGAATAAATTGCAACTAAGTGAACCTTGCCATGTGATTGTTTTGTCGGCAAACAAAATCGATAAAAATCTTGAAATATATAAAAGAGAATGGAATTCACTCCTTTGACGGGAGGAAGGAAAAACTTCCTCAAAAAAACTTCTAATACTAATCCCTCTCCCTATACCCAAATTTCCATCTCCTAGTACCAATACCTGAGAAATATAAAAAAAAAAGATTTCCTATAAAATCCTTTAATATTTAACATAAGACGCAAAAGTTCTCAACTTTCAAATGACAAAATGGAAGAATAAAAAAAATCGAAAACAGCCAAAATTTTGATTTAAATATGGAAATACACTGTTAAATATTTTACTGTGCATTTACAGTAAATTGCTGGCTGATAGTTGCATTACATTTACAGTAAATGACTCATTTGTAGTTAGTAAACTGATGTGAAATTACAGCTGTATACTGAGATCTCACGGTTATGCCTGCATATTACTGTGATTTAGCAGTATGCTCCTGTAAAATTACTATATTTAACTGTAACCTCACAGGTAAAGCCCATTACATTACCGTGATATTACAGTATGTTCCTAAAAAACTCCTGAATATAACTGTAACTTTGGTTTATTTACATTTGATAACTGTGGTTTAGCAGTATGCGCCTGTAAAATTACCATATCTGACTGTAACCTCACAGTTAAAGCACATTACATCACTGTGATTGTGTGCCACTGTAAATAATAAACTTCAGTTTCCAGTTGATTACTGTAAATTAGCAGTAATATATTCCTGTAGAATTACAGTATTTCACTGTAATCTCACAGTTAAACTCCATATATTATTGTCATTTAGCAGTATGCTTCTGTAAAATGACTATATTTACCTGCATGAATTTCACAATACATCTCTGATTTTGGTTAAATATCAGTGAAAGCCTGTGAGGTGATAATAATGTAATTTATTGTGAAATATTACAGTTACATATTGTAACTTGCTAGAAAAAAATTTGCAGTGTATCCTATTACAAAATAATTACACAAGATTAGTCATTTGCAGCCAGCCTTTAGTACCTGACAGCTATTGATGCTCTGTGCTACACACTCATTTCAGTTGATATTAAAAAAGCGCTGAGGTTCAATCACTGTGTTGAGTAATCTGCTTATTCTATATTCCGCAAATTTGAAGCTAAAGTTGTGATATATAAGTGGTCACAGAGCTGAAAGACAGCTCTGTAAGATGAGACATCACCTGGGATTATGGCTACCTTAATATTGTGATATAAAGCTGTTGTCTTCCAGTTGTCTTTAGTGCAGACTTACAGTTAACTGATATGACTAGACCTGTCATTATATAGTGCAAAGTGAAATAAACAAACGTCTCTATTGACTGTTTACTACATTTTTCTTTCTCTAAAAACACCAACAGCCATCCCAAAATGCTGCCACATTATCAAAACTGATGTACAACTGCCCAGCTCTGCTTTGTGCAGCCCTACCAGTGACTTTCACGGCTTCACCAGCGAAATTGATTTTCTGAAAAACAAATACCTTCCGGGCAGCAACTGGTAGCCTGCCAAAGTGGCAAACAGACTGAGCAAACCTGCCAGACACAGCTAATATTAAGCCTTGTTAGTATTTGTCTAGCAGGTGCTGGTGATTTGCCACAATGATGCTGGCCTTCACACTTAAAAGGGTTACAAGGCCTGTTGTGTGGTCTTTAAAACGCTGTGCATGTTCCAGCCACACAGCTCACTGTTCTCAGCACACACACACACACACACACCAACAGAGGCTAGTAAATTAAAAAGGACTGCAGCAGACGTCTTCGTGGCATCTGCCTAGCCGTCTGTCAGCTCTGAAAGGTGCAGCGGGCAGGAACAGGATAAGTTACAGTCAGAAGTTAATCTGCTGGCTTTAAGCTCCTCCGCTTGCTCCTGTGACTTAGCTACGCCGCAAAAGACACAAAGATGGAGCCGTCACAATAAATGCCACGAGGGCGAAGGAAGCAGTGTCTGACCTTTTTAACCTTGTCTGCTCAAACAGGTTGCTGTCCTACAACTGGGGAATGTGTGCTACAGCTAGTGTTTACAAGCATCTACCGGCTGATGGTGTCTTTGAGCACGGCTGACCCTGACCTCTGACCTCCAAGGATTTCTGTACGAGGATCAATACAGAATGATATTATTAAAGCCTTCTAAAAAGCTTTCATGGGTAATTGGTCTAACTGGGCTAGAGTATGAGAAGATATGTTAAACTGCTGACACATAAGGAAAAAAGAGGCACAAGCACTCTTACCTTTAAATTAACTTATCTTTTACATAACCTTACAAACACTCACACTGTAACAGCCTCTTCAAGTTAAAAGTGTTGCTAATTTTGGGAACCAAACCCTGAACATTAGCAGTTTAGAGAAAATATTCAGGGTGTATCCCATGACAGGAAATGCTAAATTTCTTCATTGGTTACACCTTAAGAGACAGCAATGTCAGCTGGCTGAGGTGTTGACATTCACTGACCATAGAAATGTTTAGTTATTCTTTACTCTTGTATGTGCAACAGCTATAAAAACAATAAAGAAGCTATAATAAAGGATATAAACTTGGATTTGTGTCTGTGTGGGCAAACAACATTGGACAAGCAGGCTTAGCAGTCCTATGTTTCCAGACAAGTGTCTCTTGATGTAAACTTTAATTAAAAGAGATTGGTAGGGGTTGTTTACGCACTTTCGTTTGCAACAAGAGCCAAGGGTTGTATGTTTTAAATACAATTTGAATTATAAAAATATATTCAGCCACTGCAGAGATATTAATGTCTAAAGTCAGGGAAACTGTGTTGCCCACAGATTGAGGGCGTAGGTTTCAAGGAGTATAACATCAGCAGGCTACAAGCTGTAGGTGGGTGATTTTGACATGTTGACCCAGTGGAACATACACTTAACATGTGACCTGGTGAAAAACGCTACTGGGAACTTAAAAGCCTTTAAAATGTCTCCTTAATGAGTCATAATAACAGGATATTGGAGTGGGGAACACAGGACCCTGGGAGCAGAGATAGGCTTCCAGCTAAGCTAGCTAGTTTTCGCCCGTTGGTCAACCCTGCCCTTCTCGCGTAAACAAACTACAAGCTGGCTAATAAACTCCCAAACAAGCTTATTTAATATCTTCCTGTTTATTAAGCTGACCCGGGGTGTGTGCGGAGCTGGGAAGCTCACTGTTAACACGCTACAACTTTCTGGAAACCACTGTGTGTTATTATCATGTTGCCCTGTGATGTTAGCAAACAGGCTAAGCTCAGCAGCTAGCTGTCGCTGTCCTGGCTCACGAGCCCGGGCACCGGACAGAGGCGCGGCGCACGGATACCAACGGTAAAGCAGAAAAACAGCTCCTTACCATCGTACAAATCGAGGCGATCTTTCGGACTGTCATCAGTATTTCCATCCGTAAGCCGCCATGTTGGACCGAACCCCGATGTTGAAATAATCAGAGCCGATGCGGCTGCAGAGTTCCGGGAGAGCCGTCTGCCCTGTTGGTTAGTGCCGTTAACATACACTGAGGAGCATCCACCACTTCCGGTCTGGAGTTTCAAAATAATACGCCAAATGAATAAATAATAAAAAATATTTTCTTATTTTTATTTTTAATATTAATTCTAATACAAAAGAATTAGAAACAATGTACCCTAAAATAAAAGTACTAATTATGCAGAATGGTCCACTTCAGAATAATATACATTTATAGGGCTGCAACCAGGGACGTAACATCATATTCTGGGTCCTATGAGCAGTCTCTGTGGGCCCCCCGCCCTGAAAGTTTTTTACAAAGTCAGTCTTTCATTTCTTTTATTGGAACCCAAATTTCCCATTCTTGATATTAGACATGATGGTGTAAGTTGGTCCTCCCACAGCATAAGCAATCAGCTTTAGAGACAACTTCTAGTGCAGGGATGGATGACTTTTAAGGGGTCAGAGGGGCCCCTAAAGAGCTACCACAAATTCTGTATTCAAAGTTCAGTCTTTTAACCAATTTATTCCCCATTTTTAATTAAGTTATGGCACTCTCTGAATTAAAAAAAAATGCAAACAAAACCATTTTTTTTTATTCCAAGCTTTTCAAGGGCCCTCACCCATCGGGGCCCTTGGCAATTAGTCCCACTTTTCCCCTCCTCTGCAGCGCCCTTGGCTGCAACTAAATCGCATGTTGGTTACCAATTAATCTGAAGAGTATTTTCTCAATTAATTGATCAATCATTTGTTTTACAAAACAGTATAAGCAGTAAGAAAAACCTATTACAATATCAAATGTTTGTTTTTTTTCCAAGCATCATTTACAAACCCCAAAACATATCATTTTTTAGAATGTAGGACGGAGGAAAGCTGCAATTCTGAGAACTTGGAAATATCAATTATTTTTCTGGCATTTTGCTTTAAAAAATGACTTAAATGATTAGTTGATTAACAAAATACATTTTTCTGTCATTCAAATAATCAATTAATTGACTAATCGTTGCAGCTACAGAATATATATTGTCTTAGGCCCACTGGATTATAATTATTGATTAATTTATATAACCGCTTTTGACTGTTTTATAAACTGCTCATTTATTTGTTGATTTATATTTTGTATTGATAATATGATTCTGAAATGTAACTATAGATGAAAAATAAAAAATACTTTTCACTCATCACTGTGACAAATGTTTCTCCATAAATAGAAATACTTAAGTAAAGGACAGATACCTCAAAACTGTAGGCTACTTACATAGGCCTGCAGCACTTGAGTAAATTCCACCACTGAATATTGGCTGCTAGCCAGCCCTACTTCATACCTCTTGTGTCTGATTTTAGATAGGAGAGTTTAGGGACATTAATATAGGCCTATGTAAAAAATAAATAAATAAAATGCATTCAGAAGGACAAACTGTAGTGAGCTGCTAACACATTAAGTCATGTAGAACTCTTACTCAAAATATTTTTTTCTTTACTTAATATCGCTGATATTCTTAAAGTTGATAAGTTGGTAATTTATTTAGTTGTTTTAAACTGATTTCTTTCTCACCCTGCTCATGCTTCATTTTTATTGTACTAAAAATGTTTATGTTCTGAGGAAGACTGTGAGATGTCAAGAAAAAGCTAGTGAGTCGAATTGTATCTATAACAATTTGTTGTTGTTTTTTATGTATTTGTTGTATCTTATTTTGAATGTACCAAACGTAGCTTCCGGTATTACTGGCCGTGTCTGCCAGCTTCCTCCCGTCCAGTCTGGAGAAGCTGCTGTGAGGGAGTGTCGCCGACGCAAAACTCAGATGCACTTCGGTTCGTTCAATTCCTGACACAGGGGTAGAATCGGTGGGCGGTGCTTTGGTCCGTGTGTTTGGGTATTACTACTCCTTTATTACCCGAACTTTGTCTCCTTCGGGACATAAGAGAATAGTTCATGAAGCCTACTAACACTACAGTGGTAGAAAGTAACTAAGTAGCTACATTTACTCACTTTAAATTGTGAATACAGGACTTTTACTTGTAATATAGTATTTCACACTGTGGTAGGCTATTGCTACTTTAGTTTGAGTAAAAGATGTGAGTATTTCTTCCACCTACTGTATAATAATATACCACTGTTTTTCATAACAGTGGATATTATTATAACCTCTACATTTATTTAATTCCATTGAAAATACAACAAGTAAAGGATGACTTTAATGCAGTTATCGTATGATATCAAGACCTAAAGAAGGTAATTGAATTTGTTTTTTGTTTTGTTTTTTGTTTTTTCATGATTTGGTACCATTTCCCAAAAAATATTTTCCTTGATAAAATCTTTCTATGTATATATATATTTGTAGTTGTTGTGTTATGGTTTCTGTTTCTTGCTATTTTAAATTCCTACTTCCTATTTTTACATCTTTCCTACTTTGTTTCTTGCCTTTCATTCACCCATAAGTAATAAACTCTGAAGAATATTTCTATACTATATATATCTTTTTTCCTTTACCCTAGATATTTATTCCCAGCATGTGCTATATGTGGAATATATGGAAGCTCATTTCTGCCAAATAATAAGCAAATGTTGAATAATAAAAACATAATAAGAATTTAAAAAAAATATGGTAGCCAATGTCAGGAATTTTATGCACTATATTGACTTTGTCAATTTCATACTTTTGATTTTAAGAGTTCTAACTTGTTATTTTATAATTTAGTGGTGCAAAATGTTGAATAAAAAAAAAAAGGTTACAAAAGTGTGCACATCCAAACGATAAAAACTAAGTGCTGGATAAGAGATCATTCAAAAGACAAGAAGAAGAACACTTCAGAACACATCAGACACTTTTCATCTGATGAAGAGCAAAACACTTGAACTGTTACGTCTGTGGTAATTTATTGAATTTTTATGGGAGCAATAAAACTAAAAAAAAACCTACAATATATCAGTTATATTAAATAATGGCTTAAACAGCCACAGTTTTTAATAATTCCACTCATCACAAAAATCCCCGTTTGACATCAAGTCAGTTCTGCAAACTTAAAGATATGGAAAAAATATCAATCATCAATCAGAAATATTAATTTTTACTTATTAGCTTAGTTTTTATCACCTGCATTTTTATTTTTATTCCTAAATTTAATTTAATCCAGGCGCTAATGGGCTTCCATACATTACAATGCACTGATGCGTTGATGCTCTCGTCTCTCTCTGCTTCATTAAAGCAGAATAAAATATTTACTGCCACCTACAGTCTCGTCTTCATCTAATTTGCTTTACAGCTTTATTATTGTAAACCTTCATTTCCTTGTTTATTGGCCCCGGGATGTCTAATGATATGTGAGTCAGGCTGCAGAGAGCCCAGTTTGGACTGGTCTCATGGGAATATTAGAGGGGATGGTTCAGAGGCTCCCTCCCTCCCTCCTTCTGCTCTCTGTCCGCAGTCAGCAGCATCTGGAGTCGGTGTGGACGGGAATGCTTCTTTTGCAATTTATTATGCAGCTTATATCAAAACTGAGTTGTGATTTTAGTATTTAAGGGAGTGAAATGACGGAGTTTCGTTGCTGAAAGATCCACGGAGGGGTTAAAAGTTTTTCTGAGCACTGAGTGGAGGAAAACTGTGAAGTGGAGCTGGAATACTTGGAAAATATTTGGGAATTCTGCACCTTTAACTCAAAGGAAAACCTACTTTTTTATGCAGGAATTATAAAGCACCAAGGTAAACACCAGGATACCTGAGGAGCTCTCTTTGCTGTCTGTGCAGGAGCATAATGGGAATACTGGAGTGATTTTCCTCGGGGCGGACGGGGGTTCACCGGACACTGTGATTTTCCCACATAAAGCAGATCTTATCTGAGGGCAGAGGGGAGCTAAATGCGGCTGACTGCCAGTGACCCTGCACCGGGAACCATGAACAGCAGCAGCACCGGGTCTGGCAACTTTCTGCTGGTGCCCATACCGGAATATCCCCTGCTGGACTGTGTGCCCAACAAGACGGTGAAGATTGTGGTGCTGGGGGCGAGCAACGTCGGGAAAACCGGTATGGATGGAGGGAAGAGCTGGGCAAGGGACAAATATAAAAGTCAGCTGAGTTAGGAAAGTGCGTCCGAACAATCTGAAACTGTGATGCAACAGATGGTTTGTAGGGATTAAACTGTTGGGACAGGATGTTTGGGATTTCATGCATCTCAGTAATATGTGACAGTAAATTAACCAACTCATGATGCAGCTTGTTATTGCTATGGATGTCACTGTGATAGTATATTTGTGTAATAGAGGAGGAATACCGAAGGAAAGTAGTGTAAATGTTTGAACAACCAAACCTGAACGACAGGGGGCGACATTTTGCATTTATGTGTTAGAAAATTATTAATTATAATCAGTGGTGGAAGAAGTATTCAGATCCTAAGTAAAACAACATATGTTTTAAAAATACTTCAATACAATTAAAAGTCCTGCATGCATGAATTTAGATGAATGAAAGTGCAAAATGCACTTGTGTGCAGAATGCCACCTTTCAGAGTGTTATGATCATCATACTGCATTACACTTATAGATTATTATTATTAATATTAATGTGTTAGTTGTAAATGTTGCTGTGGAGCTAATTTTAAGTATTTTATACACTTTAGAGTATTGTAATTTAATTTGCAGCACACATGTTAAATCTTAATTGTAATAGTAACATATTGTAATGGAGTAAACAATATAATATTTCCCTCTGAAATGTCGTAGAGTAGAATTATATAAGGAGACATGAAATGGACACACTGTAAAACTTATTAGCCCCGGGCTTTTATTTGCTTAAATCACTGAAATCAACAGGCCTGTATTTGGGGCAGGAATTTAATTCCATTTACACAAACCTGTTGCTCAGCAAAGATTGGGAAATATATAATATATAATATATATATATATATATATATATATATATATATATATATAAGAGGATAATATATCCTCTTGAGACGTCACATTTTGGGTTTACTTGACCTTATACTTCATTCTACTTAACTTAGACCTGCTGTCCTCGTTCGCGGACACTTTTTGTGCCATCTAGTGGTAGTAAGAGCACATTACACTCATACATGTAAAAACAAGATGGCAGCCATCTCTGTCAAGTCAGTCTGCAGCCGATCCCGACACAAAAGTCGGCAAGGTTCTAAACCTGATCACATTTTATGGTTGAAACTTGTTTATTTATGATTAATAATGTTTTTAGTTTGATATGGCAACTAATTGAACCAACTGTAGCAACAGTAATAAGCTAAGATGCTGTTAATTAGGAAGCACTGGTTTGGAGACATTAGGACTTTATTATTGTCTCGTTTGAGGACACTGGGATTAATTATGGTTGATAGAGTTTAGTTTTTAATACTTATCGGGTCATACTGATCCCAAATTGCTAGGAGAGATTAAAAACAGATATCAAAAAAAGGTTTGAGTCTCAGGAGGATATAAAGAGACAGTAAATGGAAATACCATTAAACTTCAAGTATTAGCCCCGGCTTTTATTTGCTTAAATCACTGGCCTATATTTTGGACAGACCTTTAATTCCTTTCACACAAAACTGTTCCTCAGCAAAGATGGGAGATACAAATTGTTTATTTAAACCAGTATGAATATAACTTGTAATAATAAAGTAACAAAATTAGGTGTCAGATAATATATCAATTATGAATCATTTGTTTGATCTAGCTGTGACAGACAGCACACCAGACCATCGAAGATTTCGCCACTCAGCATACCGACACACCACCATTTAATCCTGTTAAAACAATATTCACAACTTGGATTCATTTTCATGAAAAACCCTTTGATTGTTTCAATCTGAGGACCCGTACGGACTAAAGGAAAATGAATAACTTACAGGGTAATCGAGGAATGGACACATAATTTGAGGTAGCCAACAACCTGCTTTTATACATCTGAAGAACCTCTGTAAAAAAAAAAAAAAAAATGAACTGCTTGGCAACCAGACCAGGCGTCTCCTTTATGAAACAAAGCACAGGATCCATACTAAAAACGTACATATGGACAAAAGCCAAAAATGGTGTTCGGCAAAAAATATTCAACAAATTCTACAACCAGGCTTCCACCTCACCATTTGCATCGCTACCTTCCTGTCTCCAAAATGTTCATCAGCATGGGTCAAAGTTTCTCCCATCAAGTTTGTTCTTATAGATCACAACTTTTGCATAGGAAGTGGCGTGTGCCTCTGTCAGGACTCATTTTGTGCGTACGCATTGTTTATCAATGAGACCCCGGGAGTCTAATTGAGACAGGTATTATTTGTCAAAATGTGTAGCCACATCAGGCCAGTAAAAGGGACTGGCCGTTTAATTGGGACTAGTCTTTTAATTTAAGTTTTACAATACTCGGGTAAACTACAAGTACTTTAAAAATTATACTTAAGCTCAGTACTTAAGTAAATATCTTTAGTTACTTTTCACCACTCAATGCAACCAACAGAAAGATCACATTGTGATTAAGATCTTGTTTTAGAAAGGGCGGTGGCCACCAGGCAGTACAGTGCAGAAACAGTTAAATTAGCCGACTAAAAGTGGCTAATTTGTCCAAATGGTGATAAGTGAGCGATTTGCAATTGGTAATAAACCTCAGGGAATTCTTAATGTTTAACAACGGAGTGCACATATTCATGTATAAAACACTTTAGTCCAACTAGACACAAATAGTTTTTCATTTAATGGTAAAAAATTAGGTAATTGTATCAGTACTTCAGTTTTATGGTTTAGTTTACTCATTGCAGGGAGTACTATTCAGCCTGTGGACACAGTGTCTCTGGAGGGAGCTTTTTTTTTTTAAACAGTCGGAGAAAACAACCCTGATGATGTCATAGCGACATCATCAGGGTTGTGTCAGTTTGACCTCAGACACAACAAATTGAAGTGGAAAGTTTCAAAGTGGAGGTGTAACATTAGAAAGACATGACAGGGAGGGAAGGGAGGGAGTTTAATGAAAAGTGCTGTCAAGTTGCATTATGGGAAATGTAGGATACAGGGTTTTTTGGTGGTTGATCCACACTAGGAACTAAAAGTGAGGATATCTCAGCCTGTGCTGCTCTGAATTTGCCTATTCTTCTTTTAAACTGTCTCTTGTGAGCTTTCTGACATTACTGCACTTTAATGTGAACAATCTGTGGTGTGATCCTTTAATGGGAAGAAAAGCTTCAACTCAAATGAAACTATCCTCCCACAGTCAGCAGGAGTCCACCCAGAATCCCTAAAAAACAAGAGAAAAACAAGAGATACATGAGACAATCATTTACCAGTACAAAGGTGATGCATGAGGGATTGCAACATCAGATCTGAGCACTGGTGAATCATTTTCTTACTTCAGACTTTGGGCCTGTTTATTTGGCTTGTCTCTCTCCTATAAAAGTCAAAAAACGTGTGTCACAGAAAAGAGAAGTTATTGCAACACCTGCAAATGTTTAAGTGTAATATAGGTCAGTAGGTTGCAGCAGGTTGGGGGGGGGTTCTTATACATGTTTTCTATTCCAAGTACAAGAAGTTTAAGATGAAACAGCAGATACAGATTTTGTACTTCATGCAGAGTTTTGATTCCTTTTCAGCTTTGATCGTCAGGTTTCTGACCAAGAGGTTCATCGGAGACTATGAAGCAAACACTGGTGAGTTCCAGCCCATCTTGTCTGCAATAAAACGAGAAACATTTGGCAAAATAAGCAGCAGAAACAAATGCACTTAGTGACTGATTTCCCTCTGCAGAAGTCCCCACTATTGATCCATTCATCCGTCCATTCATTCATCCTGTCGCTTTCATTCTCCACAGGAGCACTCTACTCCAGAAAGGTCACACTGGATGGGGAGGAAGTGTCGCTTCAGATCCAGGATACTCCCTGTGTCGCTCTCCAGGTAACTGATGGAGGCAGAGAGACGGCAGCCATGTTTCCATCCCAGAGTTTTAATGTGCATTAGGAACAGAACGTCTGGATGGACACAGCTGAGTGTAAACAACCTCAGCTTGAGCTGGTTGTTGCTTCAGTTAATGGAGACGTGATGTGCCACACTGGTGATGGAAACACATTTGTCGCATAAATTATGACAGGAGTCCATTGATTTCTCTTCGCAGAAGACTTAAGACAACTGTTTCCTTTTCTTCTTCTTCAATTGGCATCTAACTTGAAGCAGAAAATTCAGTTGAAATTCTCACAAGATTCTTAATTCTTTATCCTTGGTAACATGTTTGATGCTGAGAGCTCATTACTGTGTTGTTTTTGTACTGAGCTGCTCAAACATCATTTAACAACTGTGCCAAAATGTTCCTTCCCTAACAAAATGTTGTCCTCAGTCAACAACTGCACAAGGAAATAATGACAGAGAGGAAGAAAAGCGTAAAAGGTTTAGGGTCACAGTGTTAACTTCCTTGTGGGATGACTAAGACGGTTGTGGTCTCAACACTGAGGAATGGCAGGCCAACAACAGGCATTTGAAATTGTTTGGTGATTTAATTAGACCTAGAGTTTGTGTGCACCATGGGACTATGCAAGAGTTTGAAAAGGTTAGCTCTGAAAGAATTTGCTTTTTAGCATAAAACCTTTTCTTTTCTCTCGAGTTGCGTCTGTCAGTGTGCACAAGTTAGATTTATATGTGTGATTTACCTGATTTGTTGGTGGATGATCAGCAACACCAGATATCATTTCAGCTAATATGATTTTAGACAGTCAGCAGCCCATTTATCGCATCAGCTTTTGAAACTTCAGAGTAAAATCAGTTCATTTCAATGGAATCATCATCATCGGCTTTCGCATAGATTTCAGTTTGGTCAATTTCAAATCTTCTCTGCTTCAACCAAAAGGTTTTTACAGAGCTGACCTTCCAGGGAACACTATGTAGCTTTCAGGTAGTAGTTTACGCCATCCATGTTTATTTGGGAGCGTATCTATGTTTCCCAGGTTCTATGTTTCCCACTTACACAAAAAAGGTTCTATGTTTCCCGGGTTCAACCGCTCAACCAAGCGGGAAACATAGAACCCTTTTTGTGTAAGCACTGTGCGTTATCGTGTTCATTGTGTTTCCATTAATATAACGACGTACAATGTTTCCTGTTCTGCTTTTGCATCCTAAGACTGCCTGAAAGTAGCAGGTATAGGGAGCTGGCCTCCAGTTCTTTTTTTACCTTGTAAAGTAACTTATTACTTTCAAATGAAGGTAACTAGTAATATGGAATATATTACATTTTGATAGTAACTTGCCCAACACTGCTTGTGGGTGGCACTAGTTGGGTTTCCAATCAAATGTAGCACAAATTTTAACAAAATTTTCCAAAAATGGGCAAAAGAAATTGTAAACTTGTGCTTTTCCATCCTCTACTGTATGCAAGTATTGGAAGTTGGTTCATTGTGATAAGCAGTAGGTGGCGCTAATTCTCTGGTCAGTAGCCTGCAGATGAAGAGGGCACAACGAGATAATAAAACAGCATCAGTCGAACGTCAAACAAAGGAAAACGATGGATGTATAATAATAGATATATTACAAGTAATATTACAGCTATGTGTGTTTGGAAGATTTCTGCTGCTTGCAGTGGCCGATGCAATGACAGTACGTTATTTATAAGCTGAATCTGTTTCCCTTGCACTTAGCTGCATTTAACTTTTATCGAAACGCCAACTTTATTTCAAGACTTTATTCATCGTTTCCCATCAAGTTATTTATGCGCAATACTGAAAATGCTAATGAAAAGAAGTGGATGGAAACACACCAACTGTGGCACAAACGTCCAAACAAAACATTATCTTTAAGATGCGTTCACCATTAAAATGTGGTATATTTCTATTCTTAGTAATCTCTAGAAACAGATATCTGCATATGTATGTGGTATCTATTGACAACAGGAAAGGATTTTGGTATTGGAGCTGTGGAGAGGCGGAACACATGGGCCAAAATGCAATCTCTGAATTAACTGGCTGTCGTCTGGTGACAGCTTGGCTTTTTAGTTTTTTAAAATGCATCTGCAGTCATATGCATATATCTGTTAACAGACAGAGATTAGCCCCAACGATCGGCATACAGAGGAGGAAGTCTCAGCTCGTTTATCCACTGGCTACAGCCCAAAATATTGACCCTCGTCCCCAGAGGCTCATCATTGTCAGGCCGAAGGCAGAGGGGTTCCGAGACTCTATTTTTAGTAATTGGCTGACTCCATATCACAAGTCAAGCATAAATTTTGCATTTACATTTTATCTTCATTAACAAATGGTGTTAAAATGGTGAAAAAGTCTTTGTTCGATGTCGTTGTTTAACATTCTACCTAAAAGTTCAGCTCATTAAAGACGTTAAAAAAAACTGCCACTTTATCTCAAAAGTAATTTCAGGAATGTATTTGAAGTGAGAGGAAGAGATCTTGGGACCATCTCTTTGAATATAATGAGTGCAACGTGCCACACGGCTCACCCTGCTCCACACCGCCAGTCTGTTTACAAAACCAGGCCTCAGAGCTGCTCATTTCCTCCAGCGGGGGAAGATAACGGAGGGTGAGGAAGTCCCTACTGGCAGGATGGAGGCTGATGGTGACCAGCTTCCAGAGATTAGACAGAAATAATTGGTGTGTGGAGGCAGAGAGGTCGAAAAGTTACTGAGCTTCTGGAGGGTTCGTTAAAGGAGATTTTCAGACAAAAAACTGAACTCATCTTCAACTCTTAATTACAGATAATGTGTTTTGGACCCAGTGTGTGTAAGGAGTCGCCCAACCAGAAGTCTAGTTGTTGCTGAACTGCCAGCTGGGTGGTCTGGTGGGTTGGGAGTCATAAGTTCAAACTCTGAACCAGCTGGTGTGTGTCCATAAACAGCCATTTGTCTTGGCAATGTGCCTTTTTAGTAAAATCACCACCTGCTAGCTGACTTTAAGCTGCTCAGGATGATGCATCTAAATGATTCTGGATAATTAGGGACACTTTAGCTGCCATTTTTCAAGTTAAGGTATCAAAAACCAGTTGGTTGCAGTTAGGAAAAGATTATCTGGTCTGGTCTAATGTCTGGTGTCACACTCGGAGACTCTATACATCCATTAATCCACTGGGATCTCACTGGGAACGCACCAAACATCACACCACTTCCTGCTTCGCCACTGAAAGTAATCATGGGTTATTTTAAAGCAGTTAAACAAAATGACAGATGGTTTTCTGCTGAGCAGTTTCCACTATCAGTCTGTTGCTGCTGCTGTAACTCAGAGGAATGAGGAAGTGTTTTAAAATAAGAAGCCACTTCAGCCAGTTTCCATTCTCAACAATGCAGTGTCTTCAAAGCATCTCATTCAACTGATAAGAAACTATTACTGTAGACGACTGACAGGTAATTTAATTGATATTTAAAGTTCTTTATTAAAGTAAAAAAGGCAAACATTTGTTTGCTGCAGCTTCTCAAATGTGAGAATTTGCTGCTTTTCTCTGTTTTATATCACTGTTGGTTTAATATCTTTAGTTTTTGAAATTCCCTCAACCTTGCCAGGGCCTAGATCTCCCTGCTCATTCACATCATCCAATCAATTAATCAATCAGTTTATTTGTTACATAAAATCATAACTGTTGCTCAAACTACAGATGCTCGAACTACTGATTGTACTTCCTAATTTTTGTATGCTCGGACACAAAGAGTATAGACCCTTTGAGGGCTGACGTCACGATGACGTAATTTATTTGCTGGAGGCAAAACACGACTCTCCACCACAGGGCTGTAGGCTACATAGGAGCCTTAAAATGTCGTCTTGTTGTGTTATTGGGAGCCAGAATAGAAGGAGTCATGGCTCAAAACCTTTTATTGTTAACCATACCGCCCGTCAACAAAAACAAAGACAACTATTTTTAAATGTGATACGACAAAAGGACTGGACGGAGGCGATCATCAAAAATGCTCACATGTGCAGCGCACACGTCATATCAGGTTAGGGAAAAAGTATTTACTGTTGTAGGGATGAATAACATTATGTGTATTAAGGGTTATCATGTCCACCTAATCAGAGATTGGGGAGGCATTAAGAGGAATATTGGATTTCTCTGTAATGCTAGCTTTTCAGCGCATTAGCTAACATTAGCTTCAATAGCAAAACAAACTGGAAGAAACCATTCAAGTATCGATTTCCTTTGTAAGATTGGAGTCAACCACAAAGCTTCCTCTGACATCATCCATCCACTGAGTGAGAGCATACGGGTCGGCCAGTCTGGTCCTGTTGGTCAGTGTTTACTTTTTTAATAAACACTCGCAGTCCCAGAGAGTGAGTGACCTGACAAGGTGCATTTGTAAATTCAGTCTGGTGCTCTACACTAAAATGAGAGCCCTGTTGATCAAAGAAACAGAGCATTGTCTAACGAATGGTTAAGTTAATCACACATTGCGGTGCTCTGGATAACCGAACAGTACATTCCGACAGCGCTCTGAATTTATGAACGGTCCAGTTTGTGCCAGCACTCAGAATGAATATTTCTGAAAGTACCACTCGCGTCATCTTCCTCCATTGTGTAAAACAAACCAAGACAACTTGGTAGCTAGGACTGGCTAATGTCTGTGGAGAATCGTTTTGCCTCCAGCTAAGCCCCGCCCACCAAAAAAAAAAAGGATCTATAGAGGTGGATCGAGAGAGAGACTCACCCCTCTTTGTCTCTCTCAGACTCAGACCAAACTGTAAACTCGGAAGTGCTGATCTAATTTAAACCAAGATTTTGTTACCGTGTTCTTGCCTAAAATATTTTCAGAAACATATTTTAGTCCCCTGCTCGGCTGTAATATAAGAGTTTGTGAACAGGAAGTGGGCGCCATACTGTTTACTGTATTATGAAAAATGGAGGCTGAAAAAAATTAGGTTAAACAGTAAAACTTAGCAGTGCCGATCAAATATAAACCAAAATTCTGTTACTGTTATTCTAGTAGTTGTAGCTTTTCTATGTGTTGAGCAAAAGCAAACACCACAGCACTTTCAGTCTTTTCTCAGGTTGTATAGCACCAATTTCAACTGCATAGAACCGCCCAGTTTTATGAAAAGACCATCTTTCCACCAGTGAAATACTTCTTTAAACTCTTTGATATTTTATACACTTATACATTTTTCTGTTTTAATTTCTCAGGATGATGCTGAGGGTCTGTACTGCCAGGAGCAGATCAACAGGTCAGACTTATTTACCTAAATATGAATTAAAGTAATATCCCGTAATAACTGTACCACAACTGCACTTTCAGGTCAATCTACTGGGCAGACGGTTATGTGCTGGTTTTCTCCATCACGGACCACAACAGCTACCGCACTATCCAGCCACTGTACCAACACGTCAGACGTATACACCCCTCTGGAAACATTCCTGTTATACTGGTCAGTGGGATGAGACATCCCGTTTGTAAAAGTACAACATGCTGTGATGTAATCTAGAACAGACAATAACACCTACTAACCCTAATCCCCATCCCAATCTAATCTATCCTGTAATCTGTAATCTGCTGCAGGTTGGCAACAAGAACGACCTGCTCAGAGCCCGACAGGTGCCAGCGGACGAAGGCGAGACGTTAGCAGCTTCACTAGGTGGGGCATCCTCATCCTCCGCCTCCTCTTTCTTCTTCTCTTGTTGTTTTGACAAAACTTAAAGACCACGATAATTTGTATTTTTCAAGTTTAATTCTTTATAACATGAGACGTGTTTCAGGGCCCTAAAATTAGGTGTTTTCATCATGAGGTCTGATTCGACCATTTCCAACTCGTTACATTTTCCTATTTACTTTTTCAGGGTTACTTCTTTAACATTTCTTCTGGTGTATTAACACTATATTGTAGCTTACTTTATTCTTTGAACACTAGTTGTCTATCTTTAACCTACCTTCACTGAACTGAAATTCCAATGGTTGCAGATGCTTTGTTTTCGTACAGAAACTTGATCACAGCGCTGCAAATGGAGCTCGGACAGAAGACAGAATTTCCCACAGTAGCCAATTTGTAAAAGAGCTCTGAATGCACCGTCCAATTATAACACACACATCTGTCTCCATGTAAACTATATCTTTCATGCTGCCTAATGAACAAGGAATGCCGAGTGTTATCTGGAAGATAAAACTGATCTGAGAACTGCTTCTTCTCACAGGAGGAGTTTACTTTGAGGCCTCGGCAAGAGAGAACCACGAGGGAGTCCACACCGCCTTTCTACATCTCTGTCAGGAGGTGGGACCTTTTGATGTTGTTGTCTGTTTATTGGTTTGTTAATCTGCCAGTTAAGGACGAGAACGGGCAGTTGTAGCTTATTCATTTTCTCATGAAGGCATTTATAGGCACATATCAGGATCTTATTCACTTTAAATCCAGGAAACTTTAATGGATTATAACTTCCTGTGGGAACCATGATTACAGGATATTTCCCACTGATGCCCAGAGTCACCAAAAGAATACAGAAATACCATGTTTGTCTTTTGGTCAAACGGAGCTATACCAGCCCACATTGGTCTGTTCTGTATATTTGTTTTTCTGGTGGGGCATTACAGAGTTTTTGCCCAGAGGCTCATTACATCAGAGTGTGTTTAGACTGTTTCCTTTTCTGGTATTCAAGAGATCAGATTCTTAAGCCTAAGTTCTGTTGAACATCATTTAAGTGATTAGGCACTTTGAAACTGCAGTCAATATGTTTTTATTAACAATAGAACAAGACTGTGCAGTCCCCCTCAGCTGTTTAGCATCTTTCAGCTCAACTCTGGTATCCAACCGCTGCAGGCAGCTATTTGCAGCAAAAAAGGTCTGATAAGCCAACTGTTACACGACCTCCTTAGCATCAAGCAGAAGATACACAAAGCTGGTGAACAAACGAAGCATTTGGTGGCTAAAGAGCCGCATATTTCCCTCAGGAGATGGAGGAGACCAAAAACAGAGCAAAAAGGAGGGTTCAAAATTGGAGGTATATTCATCAGGTGCCCCAAAACATGACTTAAAATGACTGAAATTGTTGTCACTGGATGTGATGGATGTGTTGTCCAAAAATAACCCTACCCCAGGGTTTGAATCTCGCACCCTGGGTTTGAACCAGGAACCCCTCTTGCTGTGGAGCATCAATGCTAACCACTGTGCCACCACAAAAAACAACTACAGATATAAAATAGAAATACATTCAATTAAGAGTAAAGTAGAAACAAATATACAAAGACAAGTCTTATCAAGTGTGTGTTTGGCTGTTTGAGCAAAGTAAACTTGGTCCCAGGTCTGGCTTTATTTCAGCGAGTCACTGTGTCGTCTGTTTCAGGTGATCCGGGCACTGGGAGGAGGCAACGGGGAGAAACGAAGAGGGGGCCTCCACCTGGCCAGACCCAAATCTCCCAACATGCAGGAGCTGAAGAGGAGGTTCAGGCAGGTCCTCTCCTCCAAAGTCAAGTCCTCAACAACTCTCTGATCGCAGAATGAAACTAAAAACATCGAGATAAAAGAGCTTCCATGGAAATAAAAAGATTCTGCTCCTTTGTTGATGGAAGGCTGAAGAAAAATGGAAGAGGCCTCAATATGGAGGACTTTTAAGTTTGGGAACTGAAGCTGTTCTGTGGTGATTGAAGCATTTTAACTTTGTCGTCTTCAGATGGATAAAGATGTGAGACTGAATGGAGGTTTCTGCAGGCTAAGCTCTTCTCTGCGTTTTGGACGGAGCTCATGGTCAACATGACCTCTACCCAGGATGCTGTTCAGAATTAACATGTCACAGACTGCAAAACAAACGGCTCGTGTTGTCACAAACTTGTTTACCACGAAGGCAGTGAGCGTGTCGGTAAAACTCCACTGACTGGGTCACTGTAAACTAAGCCGTGTCTCAGTTTTCTTGAGGCTGAAAAATCACTCTTAATACATTGTGACAAAGGGAATTTAACGCGTTTTACACCTGAGAAGACAATTTAAAGAAAAAACTGTTGTTTCTAATGTCCTGTCATATAACATTGAGTCTCATTTTACCCCCTCTTGTTACAGTTTCCTTTATTTTGATTTTAATTGGGATTTTTTTTTGCAACAAAACACTCAAAAGACTCATTTTTTTATTTGGTTCAAGATGAGAGTAATGCCAGATTTCAACTTTGCTGAAACCAAATAAATGAAATGCGAGTCTCAATCCTCTCTGTTGCAGACTTATTAAGATAGTAGTCAGAACAGAAACAGGAAATGACCCCGAAACACAAGGTTCAAGGTTTTCACTGAGACAAAACGTCGGTATTTGACAGCCGGAAGGGAAGCCTCGCAAAACAAAGTGAGGACAAACTCTGATATTTATGGAAGTCAATGGCTGCCAATAATAAAATGTAATAATTTAATCAAATTTTATTTTGCATTTGTGAATAATGTATGACAGAATTCACATTTAGAATTTAAAATCCAATTTTGAAAATACATAATTACTGCCAAAATAAAAATGTAAATGGAACTTGCATATTGATTACAAAATTTTATGTAAAATTTACATTTCATTTGCACTTTAAAGTTGCGTATAATATGTAGCCTAAACTTCAAATTGGCACTTAACTGCTGCACTTAAATTTAAATAATGTTCTTTTCAATCATTTATTGTGAAAATTAAAGTTTTCATTTTGTCGGGATACCTTGTACCATCAGAACTTGATAAAGTTTTCTTCAGTATCAAAGTAATCCAGAGATAGTGATAGCTGTCTGTACATTGAATTTGCATTGCAAGCAGGAACTGCCAATAGCTAATTCAGCATACTTTTAAAGGTGCCAGCTTTTCAGAATATAACAAATATAGGCTAAAAAAACACAGATGTCAACATTTTTTTAAGTGCCCAATTTTGAAAACCTCTGTCATTATTAAACTCACCATAAAAAAGGCCATTTTCATTCAAAATTCGCTTAAATATTTTTTAGACATTTTTTTTTTACAGCATGAAATTAAAAATGTTATTTTAATTTTGGATTTTCATTTGTCGCACAACATGCACACACACTATTCAGCAATTATTATATTGGCAGCCATAGACTTCTTTATTCAGCTGTTCATTGTGTTTCAACTGATGTTTTGACATTAATGTTTTGCAAGAGTTACGGGGGCTGCCATTAGGGTTAATTTTAAACCTCCAAATTCATCACCACAATCTCCAAAACACGGTGTACTTATGAATCCATGTGTCTCATTTACGAGCCCTAGATTGCCTGTAATTGTGACAACATAAACTTTTCCACTATAGCTCAGCCCGAACAATCCAAACTCAAGGTGTGAAAGCCCCGTTAATGGCTCGCGGTCTGAGAAGTATTTCATTTCTGTTGTTTCTTTAGAGGAAGGTGTTAGTGTTCTGTGGAGTTCATGTTGCTCCTGAGGCCTTTTCTTTCTTAAGAGAAGGAATTTCTGGGCGAGTCACAGTTTCTTGGTACTAAGAGATGTTGCGTTTGCTGTAAAGAAAGAAGTCCAGAGTTTAATTGTTGTGTTCAAGGGTCAAGATCCTAAATTGCAGATGGAATTGATAAAATAGAGTCGCTGCTATCTGTAAAGATTTGGGAATAGGTTCAAGTATGTAAAAGGAAATTGGGAAGTGTGTTTGTGAGTGTGTGTTTTCCGCTGTTCTCATGACCTCTCCTCTTACTGACACACACAAAATTCCCAGTAAAGAGAAAATTCCGCAGCATCTGGAATTTCTTCCTCGGTCACTGAACTGCCACTCTAACCCTTTTTACACACACAAACACACACTTTAGAAATTGTCTTCTGACCCCGACTTGTGACCCTTTTTGCCCTTTGACCTTTAAAAGCAGCAGGGCTCCATCAAGAGTCTGGAAAAAAGCTGAGATAAGGCCACTTGTCTCGCTCGCTGCGTATCAAGGCAAAAATCCTGAGATGCCATTTGATGAATGCAAAGATAGAAGTGACGTGTGTGATAAACTTAGATTTTTTTCCCATAATTTTCAGTTACTTTAAGTCTAATTTTTCTCGTGTTTTCTTTTAAGACGTCAACTTTACTTCCCACACACACACACACACACACACACACACACACACACACACACACACACCATGTTGCTCTTTAAAGACCTCTTTCCTGTGTGCCACTGGATCAAGTGCTCCTGCATTCTCAAATGAATAAGTGAGGATTTCCTCCCCTTTTTTCCTCGAAGAAGCACAACACGGACATTAAATGTGAGTTTAATTTGATAAATGAGGAGTTAATGTGACATTTATGAGGCCAGATTTAGAAAATGGAGCCTCCACTAAGTGTTCCCTTTTTCGGTAAG
This sequence comes from Epinephelus moara, assembly GCF_006386435.1. Classification (NCBI taxonomy): domain Eukaryota; kingdom Metazoa; phylum Chordata; class Actinopteri; order Perciformes; family Serranidae; genus Epinephelus; species Epinephelus moara. Next base: position 17,810,642 of record NC_065522.1, read on the forward strand.
GAGAAAAGGAGCTGAGGGGAACTTCTGGGTTCTGTTTCGAGAATAAGAAAATCAAAATAACATTGACATTGTCAGTAAATGTCTGGTTTTGAGGCATAATCCTACTCAACAGCATGTCATGTCATCTAGACATGACATGCTGTTGAGGCCAAGAACATCAAATCATGAGAAAGAAATACACAGCTCACGTCCATGCAGGGATTTAATTAAAGGCTTTTGGTTTTTACTACAGTAAATGTTTGACAAGAAGGTCAGAGCTCATAATGACATCAGATAGAGCACATGTGCTTATTCGTGCAAGTACTCGTGGGAAATGTGGTTCACAACTGTAGTTACAAAAGGCCGCATACAAAAGACACTTCACAGATAAAACACACCATTAAAACGAACCTAAATTACCAAATCCAGTCTGTAGTAGTGTGATAATTTGGGACCAGACTGCAAAACTGTGAAAGGTGCTGCTGGGATTTGATCACATATTTGCACTGGAAGTTAAAGTACTTAATGTTCTCTGATACCAGCTTGAGTTGGCAGATTGTTCTGCTTGTACAGAAATGTGAGCAGTGCATCCAGGACAGTATTTCGGGCAGAGTTACAAATATTTTCAAATCACTGGAGTCCACGGAAACACACACACCCACACACACACACGTCAGTTAGCAAACCAGTAGCATATGGAAGTCATTCATTTTTCCAGGTAAGACATAGCACATAGTGGACTTTCCACGTGTCACAAGAGACGCGCCACACGTGATTTTTCCACCCCCCATCCAAGTTCATATTCCAGTGCCTTTGCCCTCTTACATTGCTGCTTTAAATGGGCCTCATAGCATTTAGTATTAAATATAAAGCCTTTACTGCAAGCTGTTGGAACACACTGCTTTATCAATGTAGAACTGCAGAGAAGAACATAAGGTGTGCATCAGTATCTGCCCCTGTGCTCACCTAATTTCTTGTGTCCCAAAAAGAAAATCATTCCAATACTGAAGAGTACAAACAAGAAAGAAATTAAATTCTCCGAAGCCAACTTCTCTGACAGAGTCTGTTGACTCTGGACATGAACAGACTGCTTTCTTTAATTTTGTGGGCATAATTAAAACACCAGGATGTCCTCATTTTCAATCTAATAACAGCTACTTAAAGCTGGAATCCATTATTTGTTGGTGGTGCAAATATAATCTTGCGTCATCTGCATAGCTGAGTATACTTGTTTGTGCCTTAAAGAAGTATTTCACTGCTTCTGAAATTGGTGCTACATCATTAGAGAAAACAAAGAAAAAGGGCTGTGGCATTTGCTTTGTCTCAAGAGGTAGAACACCTACAACTACCAGAGTGCAACACCAATAAATGTTCCCAGTGATGGGTGACGTAATGTATGCTTGTCCATTTTGGCACAGAAAACAATATGGCAGCTGGCTGGTAACAAACAATCTCATATTATAGTTAAAACAGTCAGCTAAAATATGTTTCTGGAAACATTTTAGGAAAGAAATAGGCAACACAGTAACGTAATCTTGGTTCATATTTGATCAACACCACTTAGTTTTACCATTTGATCCGAGTTTGACAGAGATCAAGAGAGGGGCGGCTCTTTCTCACACTTCGCTTCTATACTCTTTAGCCCCTTTTACACTGCCAGATTTTCCGCAAATGTTGGGCCGTTTTGCCAGCAAGCTGTGAGCGCTTAGACACACAGAGCCGGATTGGCGAATTGATCCGAGGTACCCAATTTTCTGCCTTGTAGGGTAGACATATTGGCGGAACCCTTTTAGTTTAAACAGAGCAAGGCAGCCTTCTGCAACAGGAGGGGCTGTTGAAGACTTGTGGGAAGAGCTGTTGATGACGCCGCACGTGCGACCCACTGACGGTGGATAAACAGGAAACAGCTGATAGCAGGAATTAGCGAGCAGCTAGTAGCAAGAGGGAAACACAAACCTGACAGACACTGTAAAGATGAGCAACTGGGGAGACAAGAAATTGTGCGCCCTCCTTGTCCTCACAAACGAAGAGGCTATTAACCGGGAGATGACGGGGACGGTAAGGAACAGGCCAACTTACGAGAGAATCGCCGAAGGACTGACTCCCACGTCACTGTTTACGTCACACGCTGAGCTAAACGTTTTGTTACTTGCTCGCGACCCCCATTGCCGCACTCCCTGATTTTGTTGTTATACTGCCAATGCTGAAAAAAAGACTGATTGGGCTTTCCTGCAAATTTGCACAATTCCTATCTAAAAAGGGCTTTTGTGTCTGTGGTGTCAGGCACACAGAAATGAAGAAGTACAATCTGTAGTTTGAGCAACAGTCCTAAAGCCAGCGAAAAGAGCTGAGAGATGAGCAGGGAGATCTGGGTGCTGGTTAGATGAAGCAAAGTGTACTACTGTTCATTTGCACACACTACCAACATTGTTGTGATACAGAGCTGGTTGAAAACAGGCAAACTATCTCTTTAAGGGGTTATGGCAACATGCACCCGCTCAAAAATTCTATACATATCAAACCCACATGTCAAAACAGCAACTGTACTACATGAAGACAGCAAGATCTCTGATTGGTCAGCTTGGGCTGTTTGTGTTTTCCTACAATTTCCTGATGCTGGTAGAGATTGTTGACAGTAAAGACAAGGTTAAGTAAGCTTAAGAAAAGCTTGCTAAAGCTTGCTTCTTTTCAGAAACACATATCTTGCAAGCAATTATCTAGGTAGCTTGGACGATGGTACATGCATAAAAACAGCTTTTCTAGGCTCTCAAGTAAAGTTTTATATTTATTATTCCGTCATGGTTTAAAATCTCATAATGAAAAGAGGAATAACTGACCTTGCCTGCAGGCCGAGGAGTCCTTTCAACAGTTATTCAGACACTCTTCTATAGTGGTGGTCTATGGGAAAACAGTCAGTGTGCTTTAGTCAGTTTTCTTTCAGTGTAAAAGTAGACACAATCTAAACATGGTAAATGCTAACATGCTAAAAAGGTAATGGACTAGCATAGATGAAGTCAGCTTTTCAAAGGCAAAACGCCCCAAGCAACCAAATACAAACATGTGTGTGTTCTGGTGACCACTATGGGAAAGCACTTTATCAACAACAGCAGTGTGGAGGACATAAGCCAGCTGTGTGTGTGTGTGTGTGATGCCTTATTCTGTTATCTCTAGGAGGCGGCAAGAAGTTAACGTCCCATTTGGGATGAAGTCAAGACCCCAGACCTAAGAAGATCTAAGACTTATGAAAGTAAAACAAAATATTAAAAGTGAAAGAGAAGACAGAGTGGATCATTATGTAAACCCCCTCCCTAGTAAAGGGTTGAAAGAAGCGGGGGGGGGGGGGGGGCAGAAGATAGCGGGTGTTGAAGGGAGACAAAGTCAGACAGATAAAAATGAGACAGAAGATTATCAGCTTGTTTGTGCAGACATTAAACAAATGAACATGTCAGCTTTCAGCAACGCTTTCAACACGAGATGCTAAATGAGTGACATCTAAATGCTGCTGTGAAAGGCCAACACTGCTTTTTGATGATAAAAATCAAGAACATTAATGCTTAATTATTGTTATCTGCAAAGAAAACTAGGGTTTTTGAAATAATATTTTTAGGCTGGTGACATTCTCAGAGCTGCAGACTCAAAAAAATGCATTGATATTTACATTCGAATTTTTGGGGGGCAGGGAGCGTTTTCCAAGCCTTATTAGACAGTGTAAACCATTATGTGGTTGCCAACAGGTTTACTGACAAAAAAAAAACAGTGAAACTGAAAAGAAAACAACAACATAATCAAAAATATGTAGGTTTAATTATTACAAATAGCCAAATAAAAGGTGTGACATTTATTGCTTTAACCCTAATGACTTTAAGCTACATATTTGGGTATTAATACACCCTTTTGGATTACACAAACATCACTGAACGTCAACCGATAAACATTTCTCACTTACAAAACTAACAATAGCAACACCTTGAGCCAAACAATGAGACATAAATAGTGAAAAAAAACACTCATCAGCATTACATACCAACAATGACAAAGATGTGCACAGATGCTGCTGATTTACACCGATTTCCATGGCATGTGCACCCACTTCCTGGTTATACTTCAGACAGGAAGTCAAAGATTATTTCCTGTGGTGCTTAAAGGAGCCACTAGGTGGCATTAGTGCTTGTAGAGCACTTAGACTTACTTAACGCTTTACAATGACAGGCAGGCCTTGTAAAAACTCACAGTTTGAATATTTGATTTTGGGCAAGAGACTTCCAACTGGCTTGAATTAGAATATCAAGACTTGTGACTTGACCCGAAAGACTTAAAAAAAAAAACTAATTATCTCATGTGGTGCCCCCACTGTCAGGAAGTTATTCTCAGCGCCTTCCAATACGCATATGACAGGTACAAAATTCATTCATGTGACTGGTTTCTGATCTGATATCTGTGATTTTAGTTTGGTTAGGTTAGGTTTAGGCACAAAAATTCATCATTGACAAAATGTTCTCAACTAAGGGTCCATTTAGTCATTGTTGTGGAGCTTTCAATTATATCACAATCGTCTTCAGCAAATGTTGTCATTGAATGTTTTTTAGAACTTTAAGGACATAGCCTGACATGGCCAGACTAAATCGCAACTGCAAGATAGTCTGGAACCTCACAGTTCATTTTCAATTTCCAAAAGGTGCTATCAACAGCCATAGACCAATGTGCCTCTGGATGCAATTGAATAGAACTACAACCAATCAGAGCAATAAAAAGGTGACGTAGCACTGAGCAACAGACAAATGTAAACAGACTACAGCACGCAGAGATAAGCCGTGATGGTGTAAGATCACAACTTACCCTCATACAACGGTTTATATGATATCTAACAAATTAGCACCCCATGAATGGCATCATCACGTTACATACTTAAGATAAAATTACATACTAATGTTAAGTTACTTAGGTTTAAGCAAGTACAATTATGTAGGTAGGTTTAGATAAAGAAACATGGTTTTGCATTGTCACGTTAGGTACGTAACGTAAAGTTACGTAGGTTAGGTTTAGGAAAAGAAACATGGTGAAGACGTACCTTCAAATAACTTTACTTGGTTTCACACAGGACACAAACACTGATCTCCTGGGGGAACATCCTGTGTTGTTTGACCCATCCTGCAGCCCAACCTGCCTCATGTGGACTTTCACTCTTTGTGCTACTTCCTTCTTTACTACAATCAACACACTGGTCACAGTGCTCCCTAGGTTGTCAGTCATCATCTGAAACACACCACATATTAGATAAAGGGTTGTTATTGGCGTGACCTGGGCCAGGTTGTCTGGAAATCTGTCTGAACAGGAGGGAGAACAGAGGCATCTGTCAAAGCACATAAAACATGAGCTCGCAGATGTGTCTGGTTCCCAGGCTAATAAGGACAGGAAATTGAGGTTCAAAGTTATTTTTTTAGTCTATGTGTTCTGGGGGCTTTGGTTGTATTACATTATCTTTATCAGTTGATGTAAGTGGAATATCCATTTTTCAGTTTTAATCAAAAGCCAACATAACGCTACTTTGGCCTTTGCCACAAGGGTTCTTTTTAGATAAATGTAAATAAGGGTCATAAATGACCAATGCTGTTGTTTTTCTGATAAGGACAGTGTTCTTGAAAACCTCATTAGACACTTCAAACATAACCAACATAACAGAATTTAATCTTGTATCTGTATATGAACCAATTAGGTGAAACTGATCTGGAGCAGCAACCAATCATTGGAACCACTGAATATCTTAAGAATCCAGCATCTTTATTTTTGCCTTCTGACCTCCTCCTTTCATTTCTGGCTTAATGGATGGAAGTATAGAGTTAATGCATAAACAATGTCTGAGGTCTGTTGTCTCTATTTTTGTCTCCACAGCTCCCAGTGGGCAACCCATTCAACCTCCCATTTCCCCTCTCCCTCCCTGCTTGCCTGCTTTTCCTCACTCTTCCCCTCCTCGTACAACATTTCTTGGGACTCGGCAAGGCATTCAAACCGAGGGTTTTCCAGACCAACAGGGCTGTCCATGGGCACCTCCAACAACAGCTCCAGCTTCTCCACACTTATTATCATACCTTGTTAAAGGGTTTTGACATGGAAATTCTGGTCACAATCCAATTTCTCATTATATACGTCTTTATCAACAGTTTATTTTGAACCATGTCTTGCTCTCTCCACTCTTTATCCTTCATCTTGGCTTGCATCATGTTTTCAAGATAAGCTAATGGCTTATTAAAATGCTCTGATTCATCACCACAAAATTCTGTGTTGTTACAACTAGCTGGAACACTTTCAATACAAGCAACTCTGGTTTTCTTTCTTGAATGCAACTTGGAAGACAATTTACTGACAAACCACATGAAATATAACCATCATAACCACTTAAATCTCAGAAATATTTTAATATTTCACCAGATTTTTTTTTAAAGTTTTGCTTCCATAACTCATGTAATCATTGTATTTTTATATACACCAATCAGCCACAACATTGAAACCACTGACAGGTGAAGTGAATACCATGGATCATCTCCCTACAGTACAATGTTCTGCTGCGCACTCATGGGTCCTGGCATTCAAGTGGATTCAACTTGACATGCACCACCCACCCAAATAACGTTGCAGAGCAATTACCATCCATCATGGCTATGGCACTCCCCCATGGCACTATGCCCCCCCTTCAGGACAGTGTGCCATGCCACACCACAAGAACTTCTCAGGAAGTGAATTTGCAAATCCTGGAATAACAAAAGTACAGCCAGCCCTACTCTGCCTTATTGTGCCTCCGATGGGCTTACCCTGACGTTCTCATTCTAACCCTAGCCAGTCCCACTCCTCTTGCCTAAACCTACCGAATCCAACCAACGAAGGCAATGATTACTCCCCAGTCATGGAGAAAATAGGGTGGGTTGTTCCTTTGCTATACAAGATTCGCAAATTTGCTCTCAGGAATGTCCTGAGGAAAAAAATAAGGAGCTTGAGGTGTTGACATGACCTCCAAATTCCAAAGGTATTGTGTCCATGCCTCGACAGATCAAAGTCAAATCCGATCCACGGTGGGGCCTCTGACCGGTGGAGCCATGGACACAGTACCTTTGGGGGTGTCCAGATCCTTTGAGTTCTATGGGTTGTGAGGTGAGGTACCAGCACATCCCAAAGATGCTTCACCAGATTGGGATCTGGGGAATTTGGAGGACACGTCGACACCTTGAGCTCTTTAACATGTTCTTCAGGCCATTGTGGAGCAGTTTTTGTGGTGTGTCATGATGCACTGTCCTACTGGGGAGTCACTGCAATCGGAAAGTGACATGGGCATGAGCCTGTGTCGGCTACTTGATGTGCAATGGTGTTTTGGTGGGTGGTGAATGTTAAGTAGCATCCACATGAATGCCAGGACCCAAGGTTTCCCAGCAGAACCCTGCACTGTAACAAAATGGTCAATGTTATCATTTGTAGCCAATCAGCGTATGTATTTATAATGTTAAGTGTATGATATGTCAATGCTTTCCCTCTGTGTTGTCCATAAAAGAAAATGTTGAATGTTTCCATGTAGCTCTAACCACGGAGTGAGATTAGAGAAAACTTTTAGGGATCTTCTAGTTGCCATAACAAACAAACAGCAACCACAGCAACATTGTGGGTATGCTAGTCAGCCACTTATGCTAGCTGCCTCCTGGACACTATGTGATGTAGTGATTCAGCTTCATAAGCCAAAAGAAAAGTCAACCATCACCAAATAGGAGGGGGAAAAAATCTGAAACATGTATGCATCCTTGTTTCTGAGAAAGAGTCACAAAAGCTATGTTAACTCTTGAGCTAGTCTGGGAGTTTACCACTAATAAATTGTGGTTTTCTAGAGGTGATATGAAAACACGTCAACATGCCTTTATATATCTTTCTGTCTCTCCACGATAAACAGGCAGATGGGAGGCAGAAAGGAGTTGGAGGATGAGTCATGCTTACTGATTTATCAACATTACAAACACATCCTACCAGAAAGAGAAAATTCTGAGAGAGGCTGACTCAAAGGTTCAGAGAAGTGACACAACAGAAGAGTCACTTTCCTTGACTTTGTGTCTCGTGTGTGTGTGTGTGTGTGTGTGTGTGTGTGTGTGTGTGTGTGTGTGTGTGTGTGTGTGTGTGGTTGTTTCTGGGTGGCAGGGTCAGTTTCATTCTCCTTTTTACTCTTATTTTTCATTCATGTCACTCTGCTTTTCTGCATTTCTGACTTTTCATCGTTCCTCCTTTCATGTGTGGTCAAATTACAGACCACATCAGATAAGGAAGATCTGCAGACTGACTGTGGTTGGGGCCGGCAAAGAAAAAGAAAGGCAATGAATGAATATTTCAGCACCAGTCAATGTGGAATTGACTGCTATTAAATACAGTAATACCTGTAAATGACAAACTAAATAATGAATTGTGTCCCAGAGCTCATTTTACTGGACTGTAAATCCCAAACTGGTCTTTTTTAAGTGTTTACTACAGATTACTGCATCATTAAATTAAAACCAATGTCCCATGCACACTAGTTCTTGCATAGAGATTAGGCCCACCAGTCATTCACACTTCAGTAACTCGTAACTTGCTATCATAAGAACTGTTGAGATTGGAGCAAACAAATAGAGGTACGCCAAGAATATGAATGACCTGGGGCGTCGGTAGCGTAGTGGATAGTGCTGGCGCCCCATGTACAGAGGCGATGCCTCGCTGCAGCGGTTGCAGGTTCAACTCCAGCTTGCAACCCTTTGCTGCATGTCAACCCCCACTCTCTCTCTCTCACCCCATTTCAGTCTGCCCTGTCCATTAAAGGCAAAAAGCCCCCCCCCCAAAAAAAAAAAATAATAATATGAATGAGCAAACATTTGACCGAAGTGTGGTTTAAACATGCATTAATACCCAAATGCAGCCTATATTTTTGGTCCCTCGGGAGCACTGCAACATTCAGGCTACATATTATCTAAGAGCCTGCCAATTTACACATTCAGCAGACAAGCAACAACAATCATTCGGAGTGGTGTTTCTGAATGTGAGCCCAATGGTCATTCTTCTTTTAGCTCTGTTTTTGGTCTCCACCAGCTCCTACGAAAAGCTGCTAAATACGCTCTATATGTTCACCAGCTAGTCGCTAAATGTATTTGTCTGTGTGTGATTTATCCTGGCTTCATTATGAGCAGATCTGTGTGTGATTTATCCTGGCTTCATTATGAGCAGAGGAAATCTCTGTACATCGCTAGGCTAATTCATACAATGTAAAATGCCATAGGCTTGTGCTAATAACGTTAGCATATTGTATTTGTGGGGATGCTGTGAGTTATAATGAATTCGATTTGTGTACTTGTGTTTGAAATTGTCTCTACTAAGCCATGTTTAATGTGTTTTTGGGTGTATTTTGAATCAACTGGACTTTACAACACTTCACAGAAACCCACCACCGACTAGTGTTTTGGAGGTGTAACTGCAGAGTGATACAGACACACCACCGCCATGTGCATAGCCTACAGCATAGGCTCTGTATCGAGGTGACGCACAAGTATAAATCTACCTTTAGAGTGGATTTTTCTTTTTGCATGGAAAGAGGACTTTGGATTTTGTAACCCAACATTATCATAGGTCATTTTTAATATCCAATTAAAAAGACTGTATTTTGTCATCTAGGTTTACGGTTGCCAGTCCCCTTAAAACTGTTGGTTTACTTTCAATATGGCCAGCAGAGGGAGCCTATTTGTATTCAGCTGCTGTCGCCACTAAAGGAATGTGAGAACCAGTTCTGTCCTGTTTGAGGCCCCTCCAGCCACTCCACCTCTGAACACGACGGTGCCGGTCAGTCTTGAGAATGAGGGGCCCCTCCATCAGTGACCGCTAAGTGGGCGTTTCATAAAGATAAGTGCCATTCAGGAAAGAAGGAGCTCACGATCAATTCAAAGAGTTGCTTATGGCAGAGACTGTCAACGCCTGGATATAAGGAGACCATTTGGATGTGTACAGTAACCTGTGGTTGAACTCCTGCTGCAGAAATGAACTCTGGGATAGACAGAAAAACCTCTAAAGCTTCCTTTGATGTAGCAAAGAATGAAATACTAAAAATTATAAATAGTTGGAAACCTTTAAAAATACATTTATTTTTTTTTACCTATATATTTTCATGTTGATGTTACAGCTTCTAGTTTCATGATGCAAACATCAAGCAAAGTGGTCACAGACATTTAAGGTCCCTACAATGATCATGGTTCCCAGCCCTTTCGGCTCCTTTAAAACCAATGTCCGAATACATGTACTATCATACTTTTTAGTATGCGAGACAAAGTATGTCCCAATACAAGGTATGTCAAATGCAGTATGCCGAAAATACCAATATGTCCTTTTACAGTATGCAAGCCAGCATGCTTTTCTGGCTATTCTGATCAACAGTCCTCTGTGTGATTTGTGTGTGTAATTAATGCAGCTGTTCTTAAACTGTGGGGAGTGAAACAAAAGTTGAATGAATATGATTTATAAAGGGAAAACAAACAAGAGTTTTGTGATGCTATCATGCTGACCTTTATTTGAGAAAATAGTTTAAGAACCACTGAATTAATACATATCCATGCGACAGATGTATGAGCAAAAGGGTTTAATTCAAGGCACATTGTTATAATGAAGTAATATGTCCAAATTGTATGCATACTTCATGCAACAGTACATACTTTTGTAAGGGCAGCTGCAGTACATTTAAGTAAAATGACATTTAATTATGCAGTTTGGAACACAGCGAATGTCTACTCACAATAAATACCTATACCAAACAAAAAGAAGTAGTTAAGAGATTTTTAGAGGCCTGAAACTAGAGTAACACCATTCCTGTTGTGTTAATTGTCTAGTTGTTTTTAGCATAAAATGCTAATGATTTTATAATTACATTTCTGTTTGTAACTCAGAGGGCCGAATTCACAAAGAATGAACTGCGGCCGCTGATAGCACCTTGAACTGCACTTCATTTGCACCCGCAGTTTGCTCCGTCTTAACGTCCTATTCACAAAGGATATTGCGCTAATGATATACCAGCGCAAACACGCCCACAAAGTTTGGCAGCTGAGTGCAGTTTGCCCCTGATTTGCCCCTGATTGCAATAAGCCACACATGGCAAAGTATAAATGCTGGCTTTGCGCCAAGAACACCGTGGCAGAACAATGGCAGACTTTGTTTGGCAAAGTACTGAATACTGTATACCCTCATGTAGTGATGTCTGCTGGTGAGTCAGTCTAACAGTGTCGGATGGGTTGAGGCTGTGGATTTGACCAAGTTTGACCACTTTATCACTATTCCCTCTCACTTGTAGCTGTTTTTTCGTTATCTTTTGAATTTAATATGAATTATGGAACCGTTTTTGTTCACGTTTGTTTCCCCCGTTTCGTAAAATAAATTATTGAAAGTTGCTTTTGAAGTGCGTGACAGAAGTGCGTTTTGAGAACGACCGCAGACTGTCACCTGTTCAACGCATCAATATCTTCGGATGCCATTAAAGTAATAATGATTATAATAATAATGTCAAAATATTATTTACAGACTGATTTAACAGACGATCACTGCTGCCACGATCACTGGAAAGTCTGGGCGAGAGGCTTCCACAGAGGAGCGCCCAGTTTGCACCAGCTTTCTAAAGACGTTATTTGCTTCACTCAAACTGCGTGTGGCTATTAGCGCTGGTGTTAGTGAATTAGATCTTGTTTATCAATGAGGCTCATTTGCATAGAAAGGGGCAATTTTTCTGCCAAATATATGCATATTACCTCATTTAAATACGTGCAAATAACACCGGAGCACCAAGACGCAATCTGCTTGGCAGCACAGTTAGTGGAGCATTTCACCCTCTGCACGTGCTTTGTGAATTAGACGATATCTGTTTGCTCCATTTTTACCGGTTTAGCGGCCGCAAAAGCCATGCAATCCTTTTGTGAATTCGGCCCAGAGTTGTTTCTGTCTACCTTGGCCAGAAACATTTGAATTGGTTGGAACTTTACATTTTGCACCTACGTAACCTACAATGCAAATCGGTCCCTGACAGTTTGGTTGGCAGTTCAGGTGAGCGGCTAATGTAGTCTCGAATTGCTAGTCTGCAGCAAAAATGAGGCGCGAGCTACAGGGGTGTGCTTTATGACTCCCCACCAGCAGAGTTTTTTAAAACTAGAACTCCCCTTCTGTTCCTGAGTTATGACACTGAATAATGGCCAGAAAAGAAAAAAAAATGCAGAACATCATGATGACACAGTGAAGTTGCCCTTTTGGATATAAAATGTCATCACTAAATCGTTTTATCCTTTCAGACTGTTCACTGTTTGTGAAATTTGTCATAATTAGCATGCATGAATTTGAATTGAGTCCAAGTGGATGTTTGTGCCAAATCTGAAAAAAATCAATTATGGTGTTCTTGAGATATTGCTTTTACAAGAACAGAACGGACAACTTGACAAACATACTGCCTCTGCCAAAGGCTATCGCAGGCACAGAGGCATAATTAAAGACTTAAAGGGCCAGTGTGTAATATTTGGTATGGTTTATTGTCAATCTGAATCTGAATCTGAATATTCTACCCATTAATATGTTTATATAAGTGTATAATCGCTATAAAATAAAATTCGTTTGGTTTTCGTAGCCTTATAATTATGCTTTTATATATATATATAGCAAGGGCCTTGCTTTAGAGAGGTCGCCATCTTGCGCCGCCATGTATGTACGGCAGACCGAGCGGACAATCCAGCCAGCCAGAGAACGCGTTTCGCGTGTATAAATAAACCAACGAAGACAGCGGAAGGAAGGAAGAAGGAGGAGGAAACAGCAGAGAGTGTTAGTAGTTCGTCGATAGAGAGTAGTGAAAAGTTTTTTTAGTTATAAAGTTTGCGAATGGACCACACTTACCACGCAACAGGAGAGAATGAACCCGAACCGTCATCTGCGAGGAAAAGAAGACGCAACTTCACTCCTTGTGATGCACTCTCTGCGGCGCTTTTCCTCCTGATGATATATCTCCCCAACGATGGTAGCAGTAGCACCGAATCCCATTCTGTGCATTCAGCCTCTCTTCTCGCCCGCTCAGCATCAAACACATGGAGTTCCTCATCTGTATGCTCCGGCTCAAACAGGTATGGCTCTGGGTCTGTGTCCGCTACAAGAAACTCTTCAAAATCGCGTTCAAAGTCGTCCATTGCAGCTACTATAGTCCGGAGATATTGCTAGGCTAAATAAACAGCTGAGCTCTGTTTACCGGCTACGCTGTCAGTCAGTGTGCGGGCTGGAGATTGGTGGAGCAGAGAGGGGAGGGGGTCCCCACTCGGTATGGTAAACGAGTATGTGTGTATGAAGTGTGTGTGTTACGCTAGAAGAGTCAGAGTTTGGGACGGAGTCTTTTACCCCCTGGAGTGTTACCGGAGTTTTTGGAGTGCTCAAATAAACTGGCCTTTTTCCCGAACGCTCCTCTGGTCTCCTGCGCATGAGGGATTCATTACAATATCGTAACATGGTTTAGATTTCTAAATAAACATTCACCTCATCGCTAGATAGACCTACTCCTGAAAAACTCGTGCGCAAGGCTTTTTGTCCCTACGAGGCCAACGTCATTTACCCGACGGGAGGGGTGAGCGAGTGAGCCCTGCAATCTAGAATTTGACCACTGATGTCACTGTTTTCAACCCATTTTACACACTGGCCCTTTAATACAACTTCATTCATATAAGACAAGCAGCAACTGCTGGGGCTGAAAAATAAGGCAATCTTAGGAGTGCCAAAAACTGCAGTTCCTCAAACAACCACTTGGGGCTGGCTCCAAAAGCAAGTCAGTCCCCATAGATCTCCATGTTCCAGTGCCCACCTTTACAGCAGAAATAAATATGTTCACAGCCTGGTACAAAAATGGTTTTGGTCTCATGACAACTGTACAGGTGGTAAAGTTTTAAATATCTCATCCTTTTACATTTTATTCGGGCTTAAAGATACGTATATTTAAGGGCGGAACCGCTTAGAATGTCAGGCTGTCTGTGAGGCTTCGCTAAATCTATGAATCAGTTCCACTGCTTACTCCTCTACAGCTCCACTCTCTCATCTAGATATGGTCGATTCTGGCCCCCAAAAAACCAAGATGGCAACAGCCAAAATGCTAAACTCAAAGCTTCAAAATGGGAGTCACAAACTAATGGGTGACATCTCAGTGGCTATGTTAATTTTTTTAAAACAGTCTTTTGATGGAGTAGTACCTGTATACAGACTTTGATGTGTTATATCAGATTCCCTCCTGAGCTTTGAGCCACATCTCATGGCCTTCATCAGCAATTTATTTCTTACTCATGTCACATTGAGACAACTGAACCATCTTCATTAGTTTTCTGAAATATCTAATTTCATTTGTGCTATCAAACATTTTCTCTCACAAAAAAATAGTTTTGAAAAATACAGTATCAATGTTGTAAATTGTGATAACGCAGCATGTACTTAGAGTAAATGTGTACTGCAACATTAATGGAGTCAGAGGGTTCATCTGGCAGGTCAGGACTTTACATCTGGACTGATTTGTCTCGGTCATGACATAATGTTGGTGGAGTCGAGTTACAACTTTATTTTCCAAAAATCATCCAGTTGCCTTTGGCCTCACCTCTAGTGACATGAGACACACAAAAGCAGATTAATCTCATTTAGATGCTAAGAGAAAATACACACTATGATGCCTTTACTTTTCCTGATCTTGTGTAAACCTCACTTTTGTTTTTTGACATTGAATTTTAAAATGCTTGAATTGTGACAAAGGAGAGGGTGAGTCTGTTCAAATAAAAACAGTGACGTTTACCCTGCTGAAATGTGCACTTTGTTCTGTCACATTGCACAACACTTTGTAACTTTTTACTGAGTGGGACTCATTGAGAACTGAGGAGAGAAATATTTGCTTTATAACTGGATATAAGTAGAAATTTTCCTCAAGAAAACTCCACACACACAACAGTTTTCTGCACAGGAGACTGACCTGAGAGGCTAGACTGTGTTTCTGTATCATGCTGCCCTCTAGCTTTCAGAGACACACTGTGCTGTGTGTTTAAGGAGTAAACATGGACAGTATGAATGAGGAAAGAATAATGAGATGCAGAGTTCAAACTGGGGGTTTCATTAGCAGGAAAATGTTGCATTTGACACCTAGATATATGTTTATTTTCACAGGATGTAGGTGAACTTTATCAGAGAGGAGGAACTTAAAGATACAAAAGTTAAAATAAGAACAGGAGAAAGAAAAAGGACTGTGTTGGTTTATTTAGACCTTAAAACAAGTTATTAAAATATGAGCAAGAAAATATTTTTTTTTTCCATTAAGTCCTACTTTTTTTATTGCTTTTAAATTCTTTGTAACATTAAAAACATTCTACATAATATTCATGTACCTGACATGAACAAGCATCACAACAGTTCCGTATATTTATACACAGATGTTGGGTAAAATTTTAAAAAATCTGATTAACTGGGGAATGAAACACTCAGAAAAGAAAACACACACAGTAATTCACAGAGCCTGTTTCACCAATACATATATACTATACTTATTATATTTGAGTTTTTTTAGGCTGTGTCTCTTGGATGCCTGCTTCTTATGGTCTGGGATCTGGTCGCTACCTTTTTATAAAGCCACAACCTCACCTGAGTGAAGTTTTAGACCAACATATTACTTCTAATAATCATTAATATTATAATAATTATAAACATACTGATCATAATTTTCACTTCACCTCAGTCGGTGCAGCTTACAGCTACAGAGGTCCTGATTGGATTTGATATAATCTGACAGGACAGGTCACACACTTGTTCTAGGTCGTCTCACACATGTACGAGCTGAGACACACCAACTACTGAGTTATATGTCTGTATCCTGTATATATGAAGCAGTGATACTCACTTGGTTCCTCATGGACAACTTTTCTGCCTTTTGGGTGTAAACAAAAGAGGAAGTGATGAAAGGATCTGGGGCTGGGGCATTTTGGTGGAGAAGATTCGCCTCGGGGAGAAGCAAGACCTGTCCGTCTCATCGATGCATGGTAGGAGTCCTTTAAAGAAAATATTTGTATATGAGGAGTATGAAATAACATGTATGAGCAAGAGAATACAGAACAAGTACATCAAAATGTCAACAATCAGGTTGAGTGAGTTTTTCGAAGTAATTTAAAAGATGATACCCTAGTTAGTAGCATCTGTTTTCTGTATCTGACATGACAGAAGTAGCAGACATGAAAACAAGTATTGCTTTAGACAATTAAACATGTGCACCCTGCATATTTACACATATTTTTCATTTAAGAAAACCACACTCATTCAAGCTCCTTAATGGTCCTAAAAAGTTGCTGTAGATCTAGATAGTATTTTCAATATACATGACATGCAGATTCACCAAAAAACCAACAAAGCCAACTTGAATTTGTCTTCTCTCAGAGACATGAGGATTACGGTACAGGTATGAGAGTAATAATAACCCTGACTGAGCCAGGTACAATGTCTCAAGCCTAAAGACACTAAATCGGCTCTTGCAAGACCTTCGTTTCCATTGAAATGACTTTTAAAGCCATATCAAACATTCGTCAATCTTATTCTCCAATTTATGTCTGGAACATGTTTGTCTTTGTCCTTTCATGAGAAACTATATATCACAGTACAGAGGACAGAATGCTGTCTGAGAAAAGCAGTTATCTCTTCTTCTTCATGGCCTACCAAAACTCTTTCCAAATTGATTTTTATTCCTGACCCAACAAATTATGTGCACATTGCTGAATTTGTGCAGAAAGCGTCATAAGTAGAGAGATCGCGTATCTAGGGATGCCCTCATAATCTACTCTGCTAAAGTGTCCTTGAGCATCACATTCCTTTTCTATCAGCAACAAGGAAAGACAAACCCACACAGGCATCAAAATTTCCCTATTTCCCTCCAAACCAGAGCCTGATATGATTCAGCATCAACCAGTCCAAGATTTATAACAAATTATACTACACTAACTACATCCAAAATAAACTCACTTTTACTTTTCTCCGAATCCATGGTTGTTCCAGGGAAGCAGCACCTTCAGACCGTCATCCTCCAGATCCTTGTGAGCCCTGGAGGTCTTGAGCCTTGAGATGCTATCACAGCGACGTGCCTTCATCTTCTTCTTACCTCAAACATGGAAGCAGACACCAGGCAGAGCTCCTGACGTCCACTCATCCTCCATTCCTCCTCCTCCTTGTCTTCACATCTCTCCTGTCAATGATTTCTCTGCATCCCAACTGTCTCCTGTTCCCACCTCCCCAGTTTTATCCCACCTCTCTCCTCTGCTTCCTCCATCCCTCCATGGCCTCCTGAGGTTCCTCCTGGTCCTCCTGGCCTCCTTCTGTTTACTGCCCTGCCCAGCACAGGCAGCATGGTTTCGTGTCGGGGTGGTGGGGCCGTGGGGGTGCGATCCTCTCTTTGCCAAGGCCCTCCCAAGTGTGGCAGCACAACTTGCCGTCAACCGCATCAACAAGGACCCGGCACTGGCCTACGCTACAACGTTCGACTACTCTGTGCTGCAGGTGCGATGTGACAGTGATCTCAGCTCCATCAGTCTGAAAATATTGTGACTGATTGGTACACTGATTGATTTATGGATTAACTGTCTCCTTTCAGGAGCCATGTGAGACATCACGGGCCCTGGAGACGTTCATTGGTTTCCACACAAAGGCCTCGGGATACATTGGACCAGCCAACCCCGGCTACTGTGATGCTGCATCAATGCTGAGCAAAGGCTGGAACAAAGTAGGTTGTGTTTCTCACGTTAGAAATGCTCTGTCTTTATCAAATGCGGCATGTCCATTTTTACCTTTACTCTTTTCCTCTAGGCATTGTTTTCTTGGAGCTGTGTTGGCTATGAGCTAGACGACGTTCGGAGCCACCCCACCTTTGCACGCTCCATGCCGAGGCCCACCTGGGTGCTGCTCAGCATCATAAACTACTTCAGGTGGGCCCACATTGGCATCATCTCTTCCTCAGACGACGTCTGGGTTGAGACGGCCACCAAGGTTTGAATATTTTCTCTTATAACAGCTATTGGTTTTTTGTAGCAGCCTAGATGTTGATGAATCCAATAAGAAATGGAGGGGAAAAGTATCTGCCTCTGACCCGTACAGGTGGCTGACTCCTTGAGGAGTCACGGTCTGCCCGTCAGACTGATCAGTTTTATGGAGAACACGCCTCATGGCATCAGACGAACTCTGCACAAGCTACGCAAGATGAGGGAAATACGAAGTGAGTTCTTGATCAGACATCTTAGTTCTTGAGTGTTAAAAGCTTTAAATCTGCAGCTCAGTATCACGTCTCGTCTTAGTTGTGATCCTCTGTATGCACTCGGCTCTGATCGGCGGTGGAGTCCAGAAGCAGCTCTTGGAGACGGCCTACGACATGCAGCTGATCGACGGTTCCCTGGTCTTTGTGCCCTATGACACCTTGCTCTACAGCCTGCCCTACCGCAACGTCACCTACCCAGCTCTGAAGAGGAACAGCAAACTGCTGCGGGCCTACGACGCCGTGTTAACCGTCACCATCAACTCACCCCAGATGTCCTTCTACGAAGCCTACAGCGAGGCCATGGAGAGGGGGGAGGTGGCCAAGACACTGAAGCCTCACCAGGTGATGCAGGGGGCTGTACAGATTGGAGAGGAGGGCTCATGTGCACTGTTGAGATGCCCTTGAGCAAGGCAGTTGAGATGCCCTTGAGCAAGGCAGTTTAATCTGACTGTGTGTCCCGCAGGTGTCTCCACTCTTTGGCACCATCTACAACTCCGTCCTCGTCATGGCTCACGCAGTTTATCGTGTTCGGGAAGCTGGGGAGTGGATGTCTGGGGGAACCCTAGCAAGACACACCCAAAACCTGGACCTCCAGGTACCAAGACAATCATAAATAAGACACAGTATCTAAGATACAGGAATATACAGTAAATGAACCTGTAAAATTGAATTTATATTCAGTAGAAAAGTGTTTATTGTCACAGTTTGGAGTCTAAAACAGGTACAAGGAAGTTTTGTGAATATTAAAACCAGTATATTAACAAATGGAAGTTATATAGGACTGGACATTTTAAATAGAACGTATTTGTAACTTGTATAAATACAGTTTATGAGGAAAACATATTAATTACTGCACGATAAGGGCTCCAAACCTTACTGAAGTAGAGGATATTTTATATATATATATGATATATTTTCAATATATCAGTATAGTAGTAGTATAGTAGTATATAAAAATATATACATAAATACATGTTACATAACATAGGTGTCAGTGTTGAAAAAATATTCCAAAAGTATTTTAGCATTTTTTTATATATTAAATAATTCAATTTATTAATTCAATTCAATTAGTAATTCAATGCACGATTGACAAGAAACTGTATATAGCCTGAACAAAGACATTTCGGTTTTAACTGTTAGACTATATAGTTGAAGAATCACCCTTTGCCCTTTGACTGTACTCCAATTTTGACCATCCAGACTCAACACTTTAAGTTCCCTGGCCTGATGAAATGACAAAAGAACATAATACAAAACAGCTTTTACAGATAAATATCTTACTCACGTTGCAGGGCTTCAGCCACCCCATCAAAACCAACGGCTCTGGAGCAGCTCTGCTGGAGTACCTCATACTGGACACTGACGGACTCTCCTGGGAGCTGAAGCCAACATACAGGTATTTGAGGACTGACGTTAGACAGATTAAATATTTAATGAGGTAGGTGAAGTAAAGGAAAGTCAAACCAGGCTGATGATGATGTCGATAAACTTAACTTAAACACAGTAATGTGGGGGAAAGGTATAAAAGCATAAATAGAGTTCTGCAGTTTCAGTGCAAAGACTTTTGATAGAAATACCAACATTTTTCAGGTTGTGGTTTGGGTTGCATTATATTCTAAAGCTTGCTTATAGTCAGAGAATGGAGTGCCATCTCACATGCTATTTTTGCATTAGTAACTTTATCATACTGATTAATGACAGCATCAACATGGAGACCGGCATGGTGCGTTTCCTGGGTCGAGAAATCCACTTCCCTCGCGGCTACAGACCCAGGAAGGACTCCTCCTGCTGGTTTACTCCTGGAGTCATCTGCTCAGGGGGTAAGGAACCCATACACATAAAAATATATACAGTGTACTTCCATGTGTTCATATGCTGGATGTTTAGGTTTGTTAATTTATGACTTTTTTTATCAGTTAATTATTTTCGTGTTAATCTTTTTTTTCTTCCATTTTTTGTATTTACTTTATTTTGACCATCATGTGGGTGGTTCTTGTTCAGGTTGTTTTGTAAAGAATAAGTTGCTCCCATGTTTCATTTTATAACGTTCACCTTCCTTAAAACTAAGAGCAATAACTATATCTTTAAAGCCACAGTAACAAAAAAAAGCCTTCCCTTTAAATGTTTTCCATCAAAACTCAGAAAATGTTTTCTTGTTTCAGGTGTGGATCTGTTCTCCACCATCAGCATGTTCCTCGGCACTATGTTTGCCTCTGTTTTTGCAGTGGCACTTATTTACTGCATCAGGTACAAAGTCAACAGGAAGTTATGTTGGTCTGAAAGCTCTAGAAAATAATTACAACAAAATAAAATTAATTATGTCTAGGTAGAAAAACGTTTTAAGAATACCATTTGTGGTTGTTTGCAGTATAGAATAAAGTCAGGTTTTGTTTTACGTACAACTGTTAGTTACTGATGAATTCATAACAGTCTATCCTGCTGTCTCTTGTTGCCTAGGCGACGCATCCATCAGATCCGACTGCTTAAGGGTCCGAACAGGATCTTGCTGACTCTGGCTGATGTCACATTTATCAACCCGTCGCTTAGCAACAAGGTTGTACTCATTATAAAAGTAAAACTATGTAAGAGAAAGTTGTTTTACATGTTGATTTATTAATTTCAATTAAATACATCAACATTTCTTGCACACTTAAATGTGAAGATTGTGTGTTACTGTGACAGTGGTGGAAAGAAACTAAGTACATTTACTTGAGTATTCTTACTTGTGAGGTACTTTCTTGAGTATTTCCATTTTCTGTGAATTGTTATACTTCTACATCTCAGAGGGAAATATTGTACTTGTTGTTCCACTACATTTATTTGATAAATTTAGTTATAGATTCAGATTATGAATAAAAAACATCATCAACAAAGAAAATATGATTTATTATCATACATTAAGCTAGACAGCAGTGTATAAAGTAGTTAAACTTAGCCCCACCTTTACCAGCCAGAACATAATGCTGTGAAAACGGCCATTTTGTATGACCAGGACTTTATATTTATACTTTGTTGGTACATATACTTAAGTAAAATTTTGATTGCCGAGTATTTCCACACTGTGATACTGCTACTGCAAATGACAAATACTGAGGTTGCCTGTAACACTAGTTCAAAACTAGAAAACTGATCTTCCATCCTGACTTTGACTCCTCTACAGAAGCTGAGTCTGGATGACAGCAGGACAAGCGGCATGAGGAGCGTGTCAGAAATCACGTCGCCAGTTTCCACCCAATCCCCGGCCACCCACGAGAACACCAACGTCGTCATTTTCGAGGTGAGACAGTCTAAGACGATTTAACATGTACAGTTAAACAACACCACCCCCTTACGTCCTTTCTAAACTGTGACGACCCAGTAGCCAAAAAGTCATGTCTTGGTTTCTCATTAGCTTCAAATATGGATGTATTGCATGAGCTCCCTTTCATAATAACCAAGACTATTTGACAAAGAAAGGATTTTAATGGATAAAGTTGCAGTCGATTTATGATAGACATACAGTACATGTAGAATTTGGGTTGCAAAATGTGCCACCTAAGTTTTTAGCCTGCCATAACAATCTTCTAAAATTAGTATCTACCATAAACCTCCACTATAAACCTTTGGGAAGATTTCGTCAAGCTTAATCCTTCAATTTAAGGATAAACTTAAGTGGCGGCATCAGTTCAGTTCAGTAGTGTACAGTACCTGATACCTGGTGTTTCTCTCCTCCAGGGTGACTGGGCGTGGCTGAAGAGACTTCCCAATGGGTCGTTCAGCAGCATCAACCCCAAAACCAGCCAAGTGTTTGAACTGGTACGTGACAAGTAAAGGAACAAGTCATGAACAACACAGCTCATGACAGAAAACAGCATCATTAAGTGCTTTGGCTTTTGGCCGCAGATGAAGGACATGCGTCATGAGAATGTGAACCCTTTCCTGGGCTTCTTTCACGACTGCGGCGTGTTCGCCATCGTGACTGAGTTCTGCTCCAGAGGAAGTTTGGAGGACCTGTTGCTGAACGAGGAGGTCAAACTTGACTGGATGTTCAAGTCGTCGCTGCTACTGGATTTAATTAAGGTCAGTATGGAGGAAGGGCGGGACGGGAGCAGATAAGACAAGAGGGGGTGGTCGTGGCATGTGGTATTTTTAGGGCAAGATTGGTTTGTTTAAGGCCCCGTTTATACCTGGTATTAACGTAGGTCTTCGGTTATCCAATCACTGGTGGACAGCTCTAGTCTGTCTGTTCACACCTGGCATTAGAACGTGTCTCCACATGCATCTCGAGTGACCACTTGTGATCAGATCTCACCCCCCGCCTTTATATGCAAATAAACACAAACATCATTTCCATTTACAAAGACCAAATGCATTGTTGTTTTTCACTGGCGATATAAAAAAGACAAAGAGGAAGAAGAAATGTACTTCTCATGAAGAGGAAGAAGCCTGCAAAGACCTTGGCACGCAGGCAAAATCAAAAGCTACAGACGAGATCTATTCTTTGCCGTGTTCCAAATCGCCCAAGATGTTTGACACACTCATAATATTCCTCTATCACTTTCGCACTTTAAAAAGGTTGCCACTGAGTATACTTCTGCCTATGCAGTGGACGTCAGTTGAGTAGGCGTTCCCTCAATGTGGCCCAGGACACATTAGTGTACACATTGTTGAAAGAATGTGGCCCTATGCGGACCAGATTACCTCCAAATGTCGAGCAGATCTCAAGACACATTGAGGGAACCCGGACTCACTCCAAAGTCATCGAAATCCGGCACTTGGGCAATGACTCGTGAAAAAAGCCATCCTTTCACGTCAGCATGATACACAGCTGGTTGCCGTTATAGTTTAACAGCGCCTGGCGGCATCAGGGGGAAACGAGGCAGAAGAAGAACGAAAATAAGGTGGCGAAAGTGCAAGGAGGAGGGGTGATGGATGGGTCCAACAAACACCAACTGGGCATCCTAGAATGCACAAAGCCTCCCAGGGTACCTTGCACTTCATATCTGGATGTGGAAAGTCCATGACCAAATGTCGATATGTGATGAAGTCGAAGTGAGAAGGTGTTGATTGAGCACACAGAGGGTGCATTCACATCTGGACTTACATCTGTCCGGACAAAAGTTTATATCAAGGCTGCGTTCAACTGTGACAAAGCATAGCAAAACGTTTATTCAAACGAAAAAGGTGACATGTTAAATCCTCCTTATGTTGTGGAAGTGCGCTGATAAAAAGGAGGATAAAAAGAAAAGACTTAAGTTAAGAACAAGTATCTTATATTTGTGCTTACGTTCCACCACTGCTATAAAACAATCTGGCTTGTTTTCTGTCTCAGGGTATGAAGTACCTCCATCACCGCGGAGTGAGCCACAATCGTCTCAAGTCCCGTAACTGTGTGGTGGACGGGCGTTTCGTCTTGAAGATCACAGACTACGGCTACAGCGACGTTCTGGAGGCTCAGAGGTTACCCTACATGGAACAACCTGCAGATGGTGAGAGGATACATGATCACATTTCTTGAACCATTTGTATGTTGTCACCACAGTAGAAAGCTAACCCAGCTCTCTGTGCTCCAGAGTTACTGTGGACGGCTCCAGAGATTCTGAGGAGCGGGAGGCCGGAGCTTCACGGGACTCTGGCCGGAGACGTGTACAGCTTCGCCATCATCATGCAGGAGGTGGTGGTCAGAGGGCCTCCATTCTGTATGCTGGACCAGTCCGCCATAGGCAAGATAACAACCTCACAAACACACAAACAAACCTAAAAAACACATTTTTCTGATCAGTATAAAACCTCAAATATTGCTTTTGTTAAATTTACAACTGCTGTTACATTTGATCATATACATATCCATATCCTAGTAAACTGCTCATCAGCTTCAGCTGTATTGTGTTAGATGCGATTAGGAAAAAATGCTAGCTCCCTGACTTAAGATGCTGAACATTAGCAGCTAAACATCAGTATGTTAGCATTGTCATTGGGCGGATATTAGCACGCTCATGTTAGCATTTAGCTCAATGTCTAACATGGCTTCTAGCATGGATGTAGACTCTCTCCAGTCTTAATGTGTCTTCGGCGACTAAAATTTTAACTGGTTTGAGGTGATAGATGAACAGTCAGCGGATCACCACATTCACAAATGGTGCCGAGAGTCGTCTCACTCTCGGCACCATGAACACCTGCATTGAACAGCTATCACCGCATGTAATAGCTGTCTGGATATTTTGATCTGGAGAGTGTTTCACTGACTGACCTACTATATTGCCATCCTTACACAAAACTACTAGCATGGCTAACAAACAGTGACCACACCTAACAGCGGATGTTTCTCTGTGTTTTAGAAATAATAGAGAAGTTGCGTAAGCCTCCTCCTCTGTGTCGTCCTGTGGTCAGTCCAGACTGTGCTCCTTTAGAGTGCATCCACCTGATGAAGCACTGCTGGAACGAACAGCCAGACAAAAGACCCACCTTTGATGAGATCTTCGACCAGGTAGCTATTAAGTTTTGTAAGGTCGTCACTACATTTGGTTTTAATTTGAAAAAAATATCTGTCTTTAAACAGACACAGAAGTGAGTTTGGGGGAAGCTTTAAATACTAGTGCTTCTCAGTTTAAGAACATCAACAAGGGGAAGAAGACCAACATCATAGACTCCATGCTGAGGATGTTGGAGCAGTACTCGTCTAACCTTGAGGAGCTGATCAGGGAGCGAACGGAGGAGCTGGAGATCGAGAAACAGAAGACGGAGAAGCTGCTGACACAAATGCTTCCTCCGTGAGTTAACATGGACAAACACGCCTAAACACAAGACAGTTGTATGTACATACATAAACACACGACTACATTGAGGGAAATTTGCACACATGCTTTACATATGACATAAAAAGGCAAACTATCAAAAGAATAAGAGCTAGAAAGATAAGACGCTAAATGTAGAGAGCAGAATAACTATAGTGTAGGCACAGGGAATATGAATAAATTAATTCAATAAAATGCATGGTATACTTAATGCTGCTTCACCATGTTTTGTTTTTCACAAAAGCTAAATAACAGTGTGAATCATTTCTCCGCGATCTTATTCACTTCAAATTGGTATTTTCTCCTCCCATGCAGGTCTGTGGCCGAGGCTTTGAAGGTGGGCGGTACCTTCGAACCGGAGCACTTTGACAACGTGTCGCTTTACTTCAGCGACATCGTCGGCTTCACCACCATCTCAGCCAACAGTGAACCTATCGAGGTGGTCGACCTGCTCAATGACCTCTACACGGTCTTTGACGCCATCATAGGAAACCATGATGTCTACAAGGTGCTGTGTTTTAATCTTTATTACATTAATATTGTGGCATTAAACCTGATTAGATCACACTGTTGCTCACTCTGTTATATTCTTATCTAGGTGGAGACTATCGGTGATGCTTACATGGTGGCGTCAGGTGTTCCCGTTCCTAATGGCAACCGCCATGCTGCAGAGATAGCCAACATGGCCCTCGATATCCTGAGTGCCGTGGGAACCTTTAAAATGAGACACATGCCTGACGTTCCTGTCAGGATACGTATTGGACTACACACAGGTGAGGCAGGAAGGAGGAAAAATAGGTAATGAAAAATTACTGAGTCAGTTTTGGTCAAACATGGTGCCCTGTACTGGGTGAATATAGCAGAGAACCAGTGCAGAATAAACTTCACCCTCTACTCATTGGTTTAAAACCCACTGGGTCTCCAATCATGGTCAAAACATGGGTTGTTCTAGTGTTATTTATATTATTTTTATCAGTTTATTCAGCCACAGTAATATGTAGTTATTTCTGATTAACCGCCAAGAATATTTTTGACCCATTACACATGTTGAATAGATTAATTTTGCTACTCTTCAGTTTACTGCACTTCGCCACTGGTTCTGGTAAAAGCTAGCCAGCTAGCCAGTTAGCGGTGCCGCTTATTTGGCTATTACTGGTAGTAATGCCATCCCAACACCAACAGCATTGCTGTGGAAACATTGCGTCCCCCCTCCAGTCTCCCCCCAGCTCGCCTCAGTGAGTAAGTGGCTCAGTTTTGAGCTGTAAAACCCCCTTTAACATTGTTGACAGTGTTATGCCCGTTAGCAGTGTTACCATGGCTAGCGGTGCTAACATTCTAAAGAATCCTACTAGGGTTTTGCTGTCAAAAATAAAGATGCTTAGTCACCGGAGCAAGCTAGGGGGAGACTGGAGGATGGGCACAATGTTTCTGCAGCAACGCTGTTGGGTTGAGACAGCATTAACAGCTGTAATTGACAAATGATCAGTGCCGCTGCCTAGTTAACATTAGCCTCCTTCCAACCCGAGTGGTGCCCAGTGCAGAGTGGCCAAGAAGCCAGTACAGACCAGAGTCTGGGCAGTGGGCATGTTTCCACAGGTTAACACAGCTAGCTGTCTGTCTGTCTGTCAGCAAAGCCAACAGAAAATAAAATAAAAGGCAAAACTTTTACATGACAAAACATTAAAATTTCACCTCCTCTAAATGGAAACGCTTTCAAATGCGGTGCTAAAACTCACTGAGTCAGAGAACCACCAGACTAAAAGGAAAGGCCTCTGTTTTTCTTAAAAATTAACCACTTAAGGTGCTTGCACATGACCAGCGTTAAAAATCTCTTGATGCCCACTGTGCCATTGTTTTCCTATGGAAGCTGGCGTTAACACTGACATCGGGGTACTTTTTGACTTTAGCGTCGCGTTGTGGGCTTCACTGGTGTTTTGACGCGACGCCGAAAGTTCAATTTTGTTGAACTTCGACCCCAGTTGACACTGACCTTTCCAAGTAGAGCCAATGATTCCGCTGCCGGCAGCGCTTTCCCCCGGCCGTCAGTGCATACATATAATCAGCGTTGGGTCAAGCCGACGGCGAGCGCCGACACGTCAGCAAAGCAGCAATCATGTGATAGCGCCTTTAGTTACAGGTTAATGGATGTCAGTTTTTCAAAAGCAAAGTTAACAGAAACTGACATCCCTATATAAACCTGAAAATGAGTATAACAGGTCCCCTTTAAATAAACATCATTTAATAATAATTCAGGCAAAATACAGACAAAAGGTTTCGACCTGCTGTTGTACAGTATAATATAGTTACTGTTGGGTTCAGAGGTGTTGTATATTAGCAGTAATATGCTAAAATAACGGAAGTCATTTAAAGGTCACTGCATGGTCATGTTTAAATTTAATATGGGTCTTTTAAAAATCCAGACCCTAACTATAACTTAGCCAACTGAACAAGTAATAGTTCTGTGTGTGTGTGTGTGTGTGTGTGTGTGTGTGTGTGTTTGTTTGACTGTTATAGGTCCATGTGTAGCAGGTGTTGTAGGTCTCACCATGCCTCGCTACTGTCTGTTTGGAGACACAGTGACCACTGCCTCTCGTATGGAGTCCAGCGGGTTGCGTAAGTCACACACCTATGGAAAAAAATAAGTGTATATGAATAAAATAATCAGACATGAATGGCTGTGTATTAAATACTGTAAAAAGAACAGTAACAAATGGCATATAATGATAATTAATTCATTGGGTCTCATATTTTTTAGGTAAAGATTTCAAAATTTCCAGTTTCTTATATGTCTTTGTCACAACCCTACTCAGAAACCACCTGAAAGCATGTTTTCTTGTACATTTTAATAATAATTAACAACCACCTGCAAATTGTAACATCCATTCTCTTTTCTGTTTTGTTGCAGCCTACAGGATCCATGTCCACCAGAGTACAGTGAAGGTCCTGCGGGAGCTAAATCTCGGCTACAAGGTGGAGTTGAGAGGCAAGACAGAAGCCAAGGTACAACACTGCTATTCAGACAGTGGAGATTTCTGCATGTGGATGAAGCACAGTCAGTCACTGCAGTCTGTCTCTTTCTCAGGGGAAAACAGTGGAGGAGACCTACTGGCTTGTAGGGAGAGAGGGATTTAACAAACCCCTTCCTGTTCCTCCAGAGGTCAAGTCCGGGTATGAACAGTTCTACTTTCTCCTTTATTCTCCTGTTTTTACTTTGTGCTCCCCTAACACCTAAGCTTTAACTCTCACCCAGCATGCACAGGTCACAAGTAGTCATTTTAGTTATTAGTATTGCATTTAAAAGTTGGTAGAAAATAGTACCTCACTTATCTATTGTCTGGTGGTTTATTTTCTGACTCCAGAGTAGAGCTTCTTTTGGTGGTTGAAACAGAAATAGAAACAAAGACTGAGTACTTAAAACAGTAAAAAGAAAATGAAGATTTGAGGCGGGGTTTTACGTGGGGTTAAATGGTGGACCTATTTCCTGGCCAAAAAAAAAAAATGGGTGTAGTTACTTTCTTGTTGTTACAATGAGGTTGTCAGGGTGAATGAAAAAACAGCATTGTATGCTTTTGAAGAAGTTAGACCTGTGATACTCAACTTAAGGTCCCCGATAGGGTGCCAGGTGGTGCCCCAACCATTTTCTAATTCTCAATGAAAATCAACTGATTCACAATAGGATTTTGTTTTGTACTTTTAATATAAATTAGGTGCCAGAGTGCTTAAAAAAACTTAGAAATAGAGCTTTTTTTTATAAAACAGTGCCAGGAGATCTCCTCAGTCCTCAGACAAGGACATTTAAATGTAGTGATAGCTTTGGGACTCCCACTTGCTCATATCTACCGTCAGTCACCAGCTGTCCAGCATTAATGAAACTGGGAAAGTCTGACCACACAAGACAGGCTCACAGATATGCTAACCAGTCTTAAAAACGTCAGTTTTCTATTATGGCTAATGCGTGACCTGCGTGCTAACAAAGTAGCAAATCGTCACGTTAATTTAGATGGATCAACTTATGTCCTCATTTCTGTTCGCCAACACATGGTAAATATGTTTTGTTCTTTCAACATCATAGTAGATATGTTTTGTTCTTCCAACATCAACATCATTGTTAGTGTGCTAACTGTCTAACTGGCTAAGTAGCGTCTTGAATCTGTCCTGTTGGTCTTCCAGTTTCCCTTTTTGAATGATAAATAAGGGCTACTGCTATGGAGAGTTATTTCCTCTCACACAGGCACAGAACTACATGCTAGTTAGCTGTCAGCTGTAGTCTTTGTGGTGTGTTCAGGTACAACTTTCTGACCGAGACAAGTTGACAAGTTGATTTCCTAAAATTTTAAACTATCCTCTTTAAAGTCAAATAATTTGGAC
This sequence comes from Epinephelus moara, assembly GCF_006386435.1. Classification (NCBI taxonomy): domain Eukaryota; kingdom Metazoa; phylum Chordata; class Actinopteri; order Perciformes; family Serranidae; genus Epinephelus; species Epinephelus moara. The sequence goes on from NC_065522.1 coordinate 17,840,069, forward strand.
TAAATCAGTATGTAAATGTTTCTATCAGTTATCATGTGTTGACAGCTGGCCCTTAAGCCCGCCTTCAGGTTAGATGCATAACTGTGGCTATGTGTGTGTTCTGTGTTCACGCTGTTCACTTCGTCCCAACAGGCAAATGGCCCACGGGCTGCAGATGGCCGAGATAGCCCAGTACAAGAAACGGAAAGCAGAAAGACAGCAACAGGAACAGCTTGCAAAGAAGAAAAACTGAGGTAATGTTATGCATTGTTTTAAAAATGTATAACATTACTGGCAACGTGACTCCTCCTTTGGAAAACACTTGTTAGCATGAACTGTCTCAAGGTCTCACTGCAGTTTGCTTGCGTTTTAGTTGCATCTTGAGCTTGACCTGTTCGAAGTCAATGCGAGATGCAGCTGGTCAAACGATGGGTTCTGGTGCAAGATTTTGCTTTTATTTTTAAAATCGGATGCCTAGAAGTTCTATTTGGAGAAGAAACTAGAAACTGTTGATTGAATTTCAAAATGAAATCATCGAATTTCAGCAAAACCTATGATAGTGTCAATTTTTCATGTTTTGCCAACCAGACATTTCTTGCTGCAGGTTTTGCATTAAAGATTTCTTTGGAGTGGGCACGTTGCTATTCAAGACACAAGTAAATGCAAATAGAAGACAGTAACATCTAGAGTCAGCTAGAGCCAAGGATGTGGGGATTTTGCCCATGAGATAGAAAAACTTTGCTCTTTTCGTCAGGTGGGGGAGAATCACCATTTTGATGAGCTGGTCACTGACAAAACTCAGTTCTTCTACTTTACAAGTTTTAAAATGTCACATGTTCACCATGTTACCGTTAGTTAATGTCAGACTTGTATCTGTTCTCAAATGTGACTTGACACCAACTGTATTTCTTGTCAGGTAGCTTTATGGACAGCAGGCTAGTTCATTTTCACTACTATTCAGATGTTGACACTGATTACTTGACACTGGTTGTCTTTTTCCTAATAAAGACAAATGTACAGCTTCAATTTGAAGGGGTACATTGATTGTAAGGAACAAACCATTCACTGGAAACAAACCTTCTCAAGTTTAGGGGAGACTTGTGGGTACCCATAGAACCAATTTTCATTAAGATATCTCAAGGTGAGAGTTCAAGGGACCCCTTTGAAAATGGCCATGCCAAGTTGTTCCCTCGCCAAAATTTAGCCTAACTTTGGAGAATTATTTAGCCCCCTTTCAGAAGAGTTAGCCTGGTTGGAGCCTGGTTGGTTATAGCATAGGTTGGTATCAATGGATGCTTTAGGTTGTCTAGTTTCACAAGATAACGCTACATTAGCTTAGCGATTAGCTTAGCTTAGCATGAAGACCAGAAACAGAAGGATAAAGCTATCTTGGCTCTGTCCGCAATTGATAGATAAACCTACCTAGCTCTGTACTTTAGTCCCAGATATGAATAGTATCGATTTTCTTATCTAACTCTGGGCAAGGAAGCAATTCAGCTAAGGCAATCATTGCCTTGTTTTTATGTTTTAAGGGAGCAATTTTCCTTTCCCATCCTGCGTTAATTGTTTTTTCTCTCTGTCCTCTCCCTCCCACATCCTCTCTCCTCCTCTCAGCACGCGCATCAGCTTTTCAATGAACGAGTCGAAGGACCTGAAGCGTGCGTTTCACAAGGCGGTGAAGAAGATCTCTCATGTTCGCGTGGTGACTCAGGTCCTTGGGCCTGATGAGGACGACAACGTCATGTTGTCGCACCACTGACCGACCTGTAGTTTAAAACTTTGCCTGGACTGGAGTTTCTGTTAGGACTGAGCTATCACATCACACAGAAGTGAAAACCATCCTGATATTTCCTTCTGGAATTCCCTACTAGTGATCATCCACGGCCAAAGGTTTCGGTTAGGTGAAAGTGTTAGTTCAGATTACCACTGTGTGTCTGTGTGTATTAACGGCTTGAGTCGAGGCAATGATGTCCCGTGTGGAACTATGTATAGAGACAGAGGAGTGGTGACTCAGCAGAGCAGGGATCTACACAAACTGTCTGTCAGCAGCAGCTAATCTCTCCTTCATTTCCTCCTCCTTCGCTTCCCTCTTTCTCTGTCTGAGGAGAGGAGAGGAGAGGAGGAAGCTGACGTGAGGAGAGAAAATGAAGAAGGGAAAGAGAGAGGTGAGGAGGCAGCAGGAGAGTAGATTTTAACTCCCAGCTTGTGAAGGAATGTGGCATCTTGGGTTTGTGGTCGGCTACCAAGTTGTCAAACTTGGCAAAACACATTTATACTCCCAGAAATAGAAATAATGAAACAGTAGAGAGGCGACAGTAAATGACATTAAGATTATTGTAGAGCTGCGGGTAATGATAATTGTGATTCTCTGCCCATTATTTTCTTAATTGTTTTTGTGTGTCAGAAAATAGTGAAAAAGGCCCCAAAAAACTTCCTGGACTCCACGGTGACACATTCAGATGGCTTGATTTGTCTGACCAACAGTCCAAAGGCCAAATATATTGAATTTCCTTTAGTAGAGGACTAAAGGTGTGTGGAAAGTGAAGTGAAGTGAATCTTACTGTAAATAAATCTGACACCAGAATTTTAATGGACTTTAAATAGTGTATGAATTTGAATTTGTGCAGGAGGGCTTGACATCTTCGTGTGCAATGTGACTTTTTCTCCACAGTTTTCCATCTTGTAGCTCTGTTGAAATGTTTTATTTTGTTTACAACACCTGTGTCGATGTAAATACAACTTAATATCAGGCAGTTACAGTTTAATTTTTTGCTTATAGTTGAAACCCATCCTGAATAGGTATGAAATTACTGGATTATATTTTAGGATTTTCTTGTAATACAAGTGATGAGTTCATTTTGTTTTTGTAACCAAACCTGCCTGACAAATAAAAAATAAATCTCTGGTGCTCGAATTCAGTGTAAAGATGTGTGTGTGTGTGTGTGTGTGTGTGTGTGTGTGTGTAAAGATGTGTGTGTGTGTGTGTGTGTGTGTGTGTGTGTGTGTGTGTGTGTGTGTGTGTTTGACATTAAAGTTGCCCTGTTAATCAATGACATTGATTTTTAAACAAGCCCACAGCGCCCCCTGGTGATGCAGCAGGAAATAAACTTTGCTTAAACTACAGATGGCATCCTGGAGGCTCTGCAGGATTATCTCTGCTGATCCTCAGTGTGTGTGTGTGTGTGTGTGTGTGTGTGTGTGTGTGTCCATAAACTGACAGGCAGCTTACCACACTCACTGATTAATTTACTTCATATATTTAACTGTTTCATTACATTTTCTGTGACTTGTATAAAAATTTGCTTTAAAAGCTTTAATCCTTTTTATTTTACTGTAATTCATTCAGTTTGTTACGTTAAGACAATATACACACATGTTCACACTGACTTTAACACACACAGAGACACACAGGCGATTTAATAATTTGAAAATGCAAGTAAAGAGAAAAGTCAGGAAAAAAATGACCATATTTCTGTTTGATTTATCCCATTCATCATCTCATGACCCCTCAGATTTATGTCGAGACCCCTTTTAGGAGCCCCGACGCCCCTGGATGCATTTCAGGCAACACACACACATACACACACACAGTAGAATGCTACAACCCCAGCCATAAGCCTATTGATGCTTTTTAAAGCCCTTTAAATTTTTAAATAAAAATTGTGTAATGGTGATTTCTGCACTGCACGTCCCAGAAAATCACCTGTCAGTCAAACAATGTAGGCGGGGCTGTGAGGGGGCTTCTCTTGATGCATTTGAGTGTCTGCAGGTGGTGCTGTTTTGTGTCTTGGTTACATTTACTGTTCACAATAACACTTCTTCTTTTTCGGTTTATTCCAAGAAAACTGCACAATATTTTTTGTCCGATGGATTACGAGACATCAAGTGTTTAAAATAGTCAATTTAAAGTTTTTCTTAAGGAAGGAAATGCTTGACAAGTCACAAGAAAGCAAAAAATATTGTGTGTATATCTAGTGTATTTTTGTTTTATTGTATTTTCTGTAAGTACATTTTTTTCCCGTTACATCAGCGTAAAAAAAAAAGAAAACTTTAAAAGCTCTCTCCACTCTTCATTTATGTGGTTAATTGCCTAAAAACTGTCATTTTTAAAAGATATTTAGTCTGTAAAATAGAAGAATGAGCCTTAGTATTTTACAGAGGAGCAAACATGGCAACATGAATCTGCCAGAGGGCTCAAAAATTGTTTCCTGCGCCTCTAATAATGGCCTAAAATCAGTAAAATTTTAAACATATTTAGTCTAAAAATGTAGTAAAATGAGCCTTAAAAACACGCATTAGCAGTGTGTGTAACTGTAATATGCAAATTCCTTTTTATGTCATTAAACACACCATATTTCCAGTAATATTAACGAGGACATGACCTGCTAAATGTTAGCTTCAGTCCTGCTTGAAAATTAGCTTCTGGATGAAAATCAAACCTGCAAACTACTGGTTGTGCTGCAAAGCTCCCAACTCTGCCTGCCTGCCTACATTTCTTTCCTAACTTCACATACATGTGTGTTTGACATGTTGCCCCGTAGACAGACAGCAACGAGCTCCCATCAAGCTGTCGTGAGTCAGAGCTATAGAGCTGAGATTATCAGAGGATTTACGCTGTTATCCAGGCGTTAATGGCAGTTTGTTTGGGGGCAGCAAGAGATTAGTATAGATTATGATATAGTGATATATAGAATAAGGAGGAATATGGATCGGAAAGATTACAGAATATTGAGGAATGGCAGATTAGATTTGGATTACTGGTGTAAGTGTGACCTGATGCCGTCCCGTCAGACGCACAGCAGCATGTTTCACTATAAATACACTAAAAGTCAAGCTCTTGTTCAAGAGCTCATGTTAGAACAGAAACATAATGACACAAATAAATTAAAATACCTGTTTTTTTCTCTGCATGAACTCTGAATATGAGGAAAAGAGTTTATTGTATAGTTTATACTATATATTTTATAATAGGTTATTAAGCAACGTGCCATATTTAAAGGAAAAGGTCAACATTTTGTGCATTTAAGTGCAATTACCTTCACACAAAGACAGCTCAGCTGGCACCCAACCGACCTGCAACACTGAAATGGAATTTGAAATGATGTCAGTTGTTGTTTCAGAATTAAAACAACATTGAGACATTTCAATTCTGATGGTTGTAAAAAAGGTTAAGAAGAATTCTCATAAATCAACATTGAAATTTCAGAATAATCTGTTTCAATGTTGAAGCAATATTTAAAGTTTATGACACAACACTGGGAAATCAACATTGATCCATTTTTCAAAATCAAAACATAATTCAACAGTGATTCAACCATGGTGTGTGACGCTGATTCAACTCTGAATAAGCGCCACCAAGGAGGAAACAGTCAGTTTTATACCTGGAAAACACTATTCCCACACACATTTATCCTACTGGTCCAGGGATGGAGCCATCACAGTCTCACCTCAAGAAACTTCAGGCCTCCTATTTAATGACCCTGCAGAAGCACAAACATGGGAGTGTGAGACAAAGGACAGAAATACCCCAAAGTACCAAAATTAGAAACCAGTAGGAGACCACAGTGCGGTTTCATGGAGACAGCAACTGGTCAGGACAAATATCACGGGTAAAAAAAAAGACATTAAAACTCTCAGGCTAAAACCAAAGCTAAAGAATCACAAGACATTTTTTAAACAACCCAAGAGAACAAGTACAGGACGCTGGAAAAGCCGCAAAATATTCAATAATAAAGATTCCCAGAGCCAAAAACAGTGCAGACAAGACTCTGTAAAGACACAAATGTAGGCTGAAATATATATCTGTGTGTGTTTGTGTATGTAAGGCCTATATGTTTTTTCACAATCGTAAAGAAGTGCAATGTTAATCTAAGTGCTGGTACAAAACCAGACTTTCAATATATGTCTACTGTGTTTGTTTGAATGGACTAGAACAGGGAGCAAAGGACATGTTGCTTAACGAGAAAGCTTAAAGACCCTAAAATATATGAAAGGTTCCAATTTCAACATATTTACTCTGAAAACAAATGCAGTTTTCACAACTTAAGTAGTTCCACTTAAATGCATATTTGTTGTACTCTCTGTATGATATACAGAGTCAGAGGTCATTGATAAGTCTACTTGTTTGAATGCTACTGATCCCCAAAACATGCAGGATTGAATTATCTTGGACATGCAGATTTGAACAGTTTGTTCTCAGTGGAATAAATAAACTGTGTCTGTTGAAATTGCATTGTCAACAGCGGCAGCAGCGGCGGTGTCGCAACTGTGCTTGTTCTGAAATAACAGACTGAGTCTGTAACAAAGGGAAGCATGCTTTCCTTTGTGTTTCCTGTGTGTGTGTTTCAGCTTTGTTGGCTCTGCTCCTTTGTTGCAAGTACAATAGGAGCAGAGGGTTGACTGTAGTGTGCGACACCGGCCAGCAGAGGGAGCTGTGTGACGGTAACTGCAGGTCAGGACAAGGAATGGGAGGAGGAGCAGGGCAAGATGTGAGGAATCATCAAGTTCAGTGATAAGTTGATCAGAAAGATGTAAGGGTGGAATCAACTGAATAAACAACACAAGCAGCAAAATGGGTGTTAAAAAATATGGGTTTATGTAAATTAATGTCACTTTCAGTCAGTTTTTGTTCTGTTTTTTTAAATCAGCAAGCCTTACCTCTATTAAATGTTTTAAAGAGGCACAAACATATGAACCTGCCTGCAAAAAGTTGCTCCTGAGGCTCTATTAGCTGCCTAAAATCTTTTTTTTCGAAGTAAAAGATATTCATAAAAATAGTAGAATGACCTTTAGAAACTCCACATTTATCTCTTTATATCATAAACCATACTTTTTTTTGTAATATTACGAAGGACATGACCTGATCAATGCTAGGTTCAACCCTGCTTGAATCTCTGTATAATATCAGTTACTAATAACAAAAAAACAAGCATTTATCTGTTAACAAATATGGCCTCATATCCCACTCCTCATCCTCTGCGCATGGTTTTCTATGTCGGGTACTTTGAGGCCGCAGATTTTTTTGTGTTTTGCATCATTTCAACCCAAACTGACAAAGAAACAGGTCTTGAAAACTTGATTTTTTTAAACAAGGACACTCTTCGAGACAGGACCTCGATGTTGGCCAACTGTAATTTCATGTCAGCTGATACTGTGCCTTAGTTGACACACATTAAGCCAAGAGATTTAAAGCCATGAAACACTAAGAAGTGATGTCACCAGATTCCAAGTTAGAGAAAAGCGAATGTAGTCGTGCTTGGAATTAAATTAAAATAACAGGTTGAGTTTTTACATTTTGGTTTGTCTTAAATAAGACTAAGAAATACTGAATTGCTCCCATTGAGACTGAAAATCTCTATAACAAGAGAGACCTGACCAATAGCAGCCAATCAAAATGCAACAAATACAATCTGTAGAAAAATCAACAATAAAACAACAACTATTCAACATGATGCCCTTAAATTCGTCAATGGATTTAAGTGTTTCTAATTTTAGATGTTTCTGAAGATTGTTCAGTGTCCAAGGTGCAGAGTAGGAGAATGCAGTTTTCTGTTAAAACCCAGGGTATATTTAAAAGCAACCACCTGGATGATTGTAGCTGGCAATGACCAGAGCTGCAACTGTAAGCTTAATTTACAGCAGAGAAAGCGGCTCACATTGTCATCTCTTTGTTCTATAAAGAAAAACATGCCTTCTCCCATCTCATTACACTAAACTACAGTTCATTTGAAGTGTACACACAGGCTGTTTGTCCATGAATGAATGGATCCATATTACTCCCTCCTGTGTGTCTACAGACCTAGACGAATGACGTCAACCGTTGTCCAAAACGACAAAATAAATGACTTGATGCAACAGCCAAAATTTGCATCATTAAGCCCTCAAGCCGGTTGCCACTTTGCCTGACACTGGGACTCACACACACACTTACACATGCAAACACACACACACATATACATGCATGTCTTTGTTCCCCCTAGTCAGCAGTAGAAAGTACATTTACTTAAATATTGAGGTACTTTACTTGAACATTTCCATACTTCAAGTGACTTTGCAGATTTAGATTATTAATTTAACATATAAATCAACTAATAAATCATATGTTATTGTAGGTAACTATCCAGCAGTTTGAAAAGTTATCCAAATATGCTCCACTTTTAATCCAACAATATGATATATATGATTCTGAAATGAGACATTTTGCATAATCAGCGCTTTTACTTTGGTACTTTAAGTATATCTTTATGCCTTTTTTAAAATGCTTTTGTACTTTAATTTAAAGTTTTGAATGCAGGACTTTTACTTGCAACACACTGTTTCTACACTGTGGTGTTGCTGCTTTTACTCAAGCCAAATATCCGAGAGTTTCTCCCACTACTGCTCACGTGCAAACGACACTCCTTTGTAGCTACAGCTGCAATCAGTGTCTCAGTTCTCAAGAATATATTATAAAGCAGTTTGTTTTACTCAGAGGTCTGATGCTTGACTTCACCACACCTATTTGGAAGATTACTCGGCAGCACTGCATGATGTGGTCACTGCACCAATAAAAAAAAAAAAACATCATATTTTAACCGTAAGCAAGGGTGTGTTTCTCTGATGGTTGAGAAAACAATATTTGGGATTCTGGAGAATTTCAGAGCACAATTCGAAATGTTCCTCCCTTAATATTAAAAGTGAGGCAGAAACAGGGTAAAAGGTTGAAGGCTACACGAGTTCAGCTGTTCTCACAGCGGCAGAGTTAGCAGATGAAAGGACGCAGGGGCTTCCGTGTGTGGTTTGACTGGTCTCACGCCAGACGGAGGTTAGCAGAACCGGGCTTCCTTTGAAAAGCAGCTGACATTTCCCCTGGGAAGAGTTGGGTTGCCCGTCGGCTCGACTGGTAGCTCGCCGTCATTATGGGAGAGATTGGAGGGCTGGTATTCCGGCTGTCACAATGTGGTCCAGTTTTTCCGTAACAAGAGGTTAAAGAGGTGAAAGAGTGAGAGAGGAAAACAGGCTTATACAAGAGGGTAAATTATATGATTCTTCACCTAAGTTGCCCCTCAAATACAGTGCAGCAAGGATGTTTTTGTGGGTCGACATAGAGGTTAAGGTCGCCCTGGTTCCCTTGACAAAAAGCCAATGGGATTTTTCCATTGGATTTTGCATTATTGCAGAAAATAAGATAAAAGTTTGACACATTTGTTTGGTTCAGTGAAATAATCTTCATACATGAACACCACTTTTAGGATTTTTGAAGAGTGAATACAATCCACAAAAGTAAAAAGTTCGGCTTTGAACAAACTACACCACGTATGACTTCAATGTCACCACCACAGCGAGGGTGAAAAGCCGCGCTCAGCGTGCTGGCGTTCTGTAGTTTCATTTAGCCACTTGTTAGCAACCACCTTTTTTAAGACACGGAAAAACTTCTGAATACACAAGTGGGATATTTACTGACCACAGACCTTAACACATCTAACCGAAAACCCACTGACTTCAAGATGGGGATAGCGCAGTTGCTAAAATGCTAACTCATTTTCGCATTTTAGGACTCATTCCTGCGCTCAATAGGCAGCGTTCATTCAGTCAGGCTGTTTCAAGCTAAATTTGGTGGATATTTAAAATTAAAATGTGCAAATATTTTGGGAATCTGTGCAGAAGATTGATATCAATCAGCACAACACCAGCCTTATCTCAATAGTCGACCAATTTGGAGAAGTGGATGCAAAAGGTCTGGAGTTAGGCTAAAGCTAAACTAGCTTGTTCAGAGTTATGGCAGATTGGCTAACTGCTAAGCCAAGCTAGGCTAACATATCTTGGGCAATCTCTGAAGTGAAAGCCCAAATATTCAATTGAAACTGAGGTAGAAATTGATCTCGGAAACAGTAAACGACCTCATGATCATACGATTGAAAGCTCCTGAGCAGCTACTAAATGGACTTTGTTGGTGAGACTGTTGTGTCAGTGATACTGAAATGTAGTTTGTCGTGTAACTCCTGCAAGAAAACATATTTCCCAAAAGGATAGAGTGTTCCTTTAACTTTGTACAACTGTAAAAAGAAGTTCCAATTATATACAGCATGGGGTGAATACAAAGTATGACTGATGAGGGCAGAGATAAATCTGCAATAATTTCTCCTTTGTAGGAGATTCGGAGTTGGACACAAACAGGTGGTGCTGCATACCTCCATTGGTAAAACATCGCACCAGCTCTGGCCGGGTGAATGGTATGATTCCCACTGGGGCCAGCTGCACTACACATGATCCCACTCATGATACCAAAAGGTGTTTGGGATAAAAGCGTCCAGCAGATTGTCGCATGCAAAGTGTAGTAGAGGCTGGGAAAGCCGAGCGTGGCATTCTCCAAGGCGTGGAAGAACACAGATACCTCCCCTGGGCAGAGGGGGGAGTCCTCCTCGACCGCTCTATCTAGGTTCCCATGGAAAACACAGCTGGGCCTTGAGTCTCGGCTGTCGCACATGCATGCCCTCTTAATAAGCATCCTGCGGTCGAAAAACTTCTTTCCAAGTGTGGTGGAAGGCGGATGCCGCAGATGGCACGGTGTAAACAAACCTGGATTTGATCTGAATTCACTGTCTGTGCCAGAGCGGGGTTTGGTTTTAGCTTTAGGCGTAGAGGATGCAGGCCGTGTGAGGTCACCCCGGCTGGCTTGACCCTTGCTGACACTGTGGCTGGCCGGTGCCCAAACTCACCAGTGGATTCTCACATGACCGGAGCAGCAATGTGTTTTAGTAAACCTCAGGCGCTGCAGGCAAGAGGTCCACCGTTTGGGGAGCTGTCAGGATCCTCAGTGTATGGGTAAAAGATCTCTAAAGAAGCTAACTAAGCTTTAATTTACGGTGGGAAAAGAGTGAAAGGGTAAATATGTTCAATAGGTTTAATACTACAAAGATATAGTGCATGAAGAAGAGGCAAAGAGCAACAAAGCACACATACTGACCCACTTAAAATTTTTAAGAAGTTTTTCAATTCTTATTTTGTACTCTATATTTAAAGTGGTGTTTTACCATTTTGCAGAACAAGGTTTTGCATGCACAACATTGATATGATCATAGATGATGCATCGTGAGAGATGAATCCGGCCACAACTGACTACATGTGGTCTGTGTGGAGTGCATTACATTGCTATACTTCCTGCAGGGAAACACACATTCTACTATTTCTTCAGCACTATTTCAGAACCTTTTTCTAAGCAATGTAGAAACTCTTCATTAGAAAACTCATACATTTAATATGATACTAAGTAAAGTAAGAACATTTACTGGATTTGACCTCACCTTTAGTTTGATTTATTTACTGTTGATTTCTTTATATTTTAAATATCTATTTTTATTTGTTGTCTCATTCTGTTGTTTTTTCCATTTTTTATGTGTATTTTTTCATTTATTGTGACTCACACTGGATTATTTTCTTAAATATGCTGTATTGATTACATTTAAATTGTGCTCATTTTTATTATCAGAATTATAGTGTGTTACTGATGCATTCATGTGTGAGCAGAATTTATGCGTTGCAACATCAATAACAATCATCATATCTTATGAGTAGCTCCTACTATGTTTTGTGTGTAAAATATTAATCAGCAGGATGGTTTGTATCTACGACAGCTAGATAAATATAGTGGCAATATTTGTCACTGACCTATATGTAGCACAAGTATAAAGGAGCATAAAATCAAAATATTCAAGTATTAGTACCTCAAAATTACACGTTAAGTACTTAAACAAATGAATTTAATTATTATTAGTTTTTCCTTTTTAATTATTTTATTTTGTATTTAATCATGTTGGGGTTTGTACTGTTTGTTGGACAAAACAAACATTGTGTCACTTTGGGCTCTGGGTAATTATGACATATTTTTCCCCATTTTCTTTTTTAATTTTTACAAACCAAATGAACAACTGATTAATGGAGATTTTAATCTACAATTAAAATAATAATTTGTTGCACTCAAATTGTTCAAGATGAACTCTATATTCTATATTAATGCATGGGTAATATTCTAATTTTATAATATATAAGATAAGATATACTTTATTGATCCCCCAGAGGGGAAATTCAAAAATCACAGCAGCACAAGACAGAACAAAAGACATTAAATAGAATAAGATAAAAGAGAAATATAAAATAAAATAATAGTAAATAAATATAAAAGAGAAATATAAAATAAAATAATAGTAAATAAATAAAAAGATAAAATTGCTTTTTAATTTTTAATTTTATTTATTATTACTATTTTATTTCATCTTATTTGCCTATTTTATTTATTATTACTATTTTATTTCATCTTATTTGCCTTGAGCACTTTCTCTTTCAATACTACATTTTTAATACACACTTACATACTTTACTTACTCAGCCTTTTCAATGCAGGACTTTACTTGTAACAAAGTGTTTTACAGTTCGTTATTATTACTTTTACTAAAGTAAAGGATTTAATACTATCTTATACAACTGATAATAACGTTTAAAAAATATCTATAACTTGACCCAGGACCTGTGTTTGCTCTCAGCGACAGGGGGAAGACTCTAGGTGGCTCTTTGGCTCGTCTGCAGCTCTGAGATCAGTTTTCTACGTCTACACAGTTGCTGTAAATCCTCTCAGCAGACTCCAGATCAGCCCTGCAAAGTCACCGCCTTATTTTTAACTCCAGCACAACTCGACGCGATGTGATTGGTCACCGCTATTGACGCAAAGCACTAATATCCTGCAGCGATTGGCTCAGACTCCTGTCAAAGCTTGTCAGTCAAAATGATGAGCCAATCAGAGCGCGCGTCTGACTCTTTGTTCCTCCCGTTTGGTGTGTGACGCAGAGGGTCATGTGTTGTTTGTGCTCTGGCCCGTAGAGATGTGTACAGGAGGAGAAGGGAACGGATTGCTAACCGAGCTAGCCGGATCCTCCCGATTATAGAAACACGGCAGAGCGTGGTCATGTTGCACACGGTAGGATTCATTTCGTGAAAAAAAGCTCGCTGTGGAATACTCGCCTCGCCGCGTGAAAAGAGGCGAGGGGACTTGTTTTTTGACGGAATAACAAAGCCGGTGCGTGAGGATTGCAAATCTGAGCTGTGAGTCAACGTTAGCTGGCCTAGCCGGACTCGGGAGCTCGTCTCCCAAAACAAGAATGGGGTCTAGGTCCACTCGGATTAGCTTGCTAGTAAAGTGACCTTTGATTGTATTCACTGATGGCAAATTTCACGAATTACCAGGAAGGCAAGGCAGCGATGTTGATGGTGGAGACGCAGCAGAGGGACGTGGGGACGAAATCCGCGGCCGCCACCGCGAACGGAGACGGCTCGGTCGGGGAACCCCCTTCCCCGTTAATTAATATCGGCGGCGGCGGAGGAGGCGGCTCTCGCTTCCATCAACATTTGCCGCCCTCCAACCATCACCACCTCAGCCTCCATAACCCGCCAAAGGAACAACAGCAGCAGCAGCACCATCACTACCAGCTGGCCCCGCAGCAGCAGCATCTTTCCGGGGAAAGCACCGCAGAGTCCCCGGGCAGGAAAGCCTCCTCCTCCTCGTCCCTCAGCCAGGTACACACCGCCGAGGACCCCGCCGCTTCCTCCGCCGCTAGCAGCAGCAGCAGCAGCGGCCATGTATACGCCGCTGTGAACGTTGCCAACACCTCGGACGTTGTGGATGATATCCGAAAATGTGGCTATTTAAGAAAGCAAAAACACGGACACAAGAGGTTTTTTGTGCTCCGGGCTGCCAGCCACCTCGGGCCGAGCCGCCTGGAGTACTACGACAGCGAGAAGAAATTCAGGAACAGCCTGCGCTCTGCTGCCGCGGCCGCCGCCAGCGGTGGAGCCGTCGCCCCTTCTCCCCCGAAAAGGGTTATTTACCTCTACCAGTGCTTCACGGTAAACAAAAGGGCGGATTCCAAAAACAAGCACCTCATTGCCCTTTACACTAAGGACGAGTACTTTGCTATTGTGGCGGAGAACGAGCAGGAGCAAGAGGACTGGTACGTGGCTGTCAGTGAGTTGATGAGTGAGGGCAAAAAAGGGCACGTGGATTCAGATGACTTGGATGATGGGTATGGTACGGTCACCCCTGGTACTGTGTTCAAAGAGGTGTGGCAGGTGAATGTGAAACCTAAAGGACTGGGTCAAACTAAAAACCTCACAGGTGTTTACCGGCTATGCCTCTCAACTAAAACCATTCACCTCGTAAAGTTGAACTCTGAAACCCCCTGTGTTAACCTTCAGTTGATGAATATCAGACGTTGCGGACATTCAGAAAGCTTCTTTTTCATCGAGGTGGGCCGCTCCTCCTCCATCGGGCCCGGGGAGATATGGATGCAGGTGGATGACTCTGTCGTGGCCCAAAACATGCACGAGACCATCTTGGAGACAATGAAAGCCCTGAAAGCTTTTGCAGAGTTTCGGCCCAGGAGCAAGAGCCAGTCGTCGGGCTCCAACCCTATGCCGTTTATCACAACACGGCGCCACCTGGGCAACCTGCCACCGAGCCAGACTGGACTGCAGCGGCGGTCGAGGACAGAGTCAGTGGTTGGCACGCCGCCGTCAAGTAAGAGCTCTGGGGCGAGTGGTTATCGCTTCCGAACATCCAGTGAAGGCGAGGGGACAATGAACCGGCCGTTCCGCTCAGCCACAGGAAGTCTGGTTCACCTGAACTCGGCACGCGCCCATCATGGTCGCCAGGAAGGGGGTGGCAGCAGCAGCGGGAGTGGTGTCGCCACAGGAAACGCTGGCACGAGCACAGGCAGCGGGCGCTACGTCAGAGCAATCCCGGGGTCTACGTCCACCTACCACGCCCGTTCCGCCTCGCTGCCAGTCTCCCACTTCCCCTCCACCACCAGTCCAGTGAGCGTCTCCTCCAGCAGTGGCCATGGCTCCGTCTCCGACACGCTCACCCGCCCGTCAAGCGCCTCGATATGCGGCTCCCCATCTGACGGAGGCTTCAACTCTTCAGATGAGTATGGCTCCAGTCCTGGTGACTTCCGGTACTTCCGGGTGCGGAGTAACACGCCAGACTCCCTTGGCAACACCCCGCCAATCAGAGAAGAGAACTGTCTAAATGATTACATGGCCATGGGCTGGAACCGGGAGGTCTTCGGCACCGGTGGAGGCTCTGGAAACAACAGCGGAGGTGACACGCCACGGGACGAGAGCACGTCGACAGAGGATGACCGCTTTTCTTCGTCGTCACTGAGGAGAAGGACGCACTCTTTCACCAGACCAACCGGTGGTGCAACTGGCGGTTCTGGAGTGGCAGTTTACCAGAAGATGACCCAGACCAACTTCTCATTGGACGAGGGGTCAGATGTTGTGTTGCCATTTGGCAGCGGACTGCTCCGCGGTGGGCCGTCCTCCTCCTCTTCCTCGCTGCGTTCTGACTACAGCTCCTGCTCCGAGCACAGCCAGCAGAGCCGTCCCTCCACGCTCTCCCGGACGGAGGCCAGCGGTGAGCGCCCGCCCCTCTCCTCCTCCTCCTCTGCCAAGGAAGACAGCGGCTACATGCCTATGATGTGTGGCGTGGCTGCGTCGCCACGGGACACTCCTCCCGACTACATGCCTATGCAACCCAGCTCTTACTCCCATCCCATCTCCCATTCCCCCCAGTTTCACAGTCCAGCTTTAGGTCCCCGTTCAGCCCACCACCCTCCACAGATCCAGTCCCAATCCTCCACAGACTCCCACGGTTACATGATGATGCTCCCAGGGGGCAGCGGCAGCTCCCCGTCTCCAGGTCAGGCCTCCCCCAGCCCTCACAGTAGCTCCAGCATGGCAGGTGCCAGTGGAAGTGACAGCATAGCGGAGAGACCTGAAAATGGAGAATATATGGACATGTCGTACTGCAGCGGTGGGGGGCGCAAGCTCTCAAATGAAGGGAGCGGTGCGTATTACACACCTGGCACACCTGAGAGCACCCCAAAGTCTTACAGCCCTTATTTCTCCCTCCCTCGTTCCTACAAGGCCCCCACCAGAGAGAGGGATGAGAAGGAGTATGGGGAGTATGTTCCTATGAGTTCTCCTGCCAAGCCAGTATATTCATCAGTTGCCACAGCTTCCATGTCAACACCAGAGAAGAAGGGTGGAGGAGGTAGTAGCACCTCCACCCCCTCTCACCCACCCCCGCCTTATGGAGCTCACCATACGACTGCAGCAATGGCCGACCGACGCGTCGTGAGGCCAAACCGCCTCCCTTTAGGCAGGAGAAGTTTCCATGGTCCACTGCGGGTTAGTGAGCCCTCCACAGCGTCTGCAGGCACCTCCACCTCAGTCCCCGCCACTGTCAGCTCATCTGAAAGGCCCTCCAGTCCCGGGGAGTATATTAACATCGAGTTTGGGGATCACTACCCCCACCAACAACAGCCCCCTGCTTATCCTCTCTCTGCCCAAGACGAAGCGCCTTCCCTGGGATCCAGTGACCACCGTCACTCCCCTCACCAGGACTACATGAGTGTGGAGGTAGCAGCTGACCAGCAGGACAGCGCTGAATGTCTGGGTAAAAACCAGTCACCCAGACCCAGCCTTGTTGCCCCCTGGAACCCACCCAGCTATATCCGACCCCTGGCTAGCAATCCCGGGGCGCTGGCCTCCCCTGGAGTCCCCGCCGGCGGTCACTGGAGGTCAATGGGGGACGACTACACAGACATGACATTTAACCTCAGCAGAGGTGAGAGGACGCAAACGAGCCCCACAGCCATGCTGCAGCATCTCTGTGTGATAGAGGGACATTACGGCCACGCTCCCTCCGCCTCCTCCTCATCCATTTCTCCCCCTCTCCCCCCGTCAAGCCCTGGAAGGGCGCCGTCACAGCAGGTGGAACCCAAAGTGGTTCGGGCCGACCCCCAAGGCAGAAGAAGACACAGCTCGGAGACGTTCTCGTCCACGTCCTCCTCTAATTCAACTCCCTCTGGAGGAGGACTAGCCCCATCATCCTCAGCCACCCACCCGACACTGGCCAGCTCCACAGCCCCCAACGGATCTTACCTAACGGAGGGTCAGGCTTCCAGATGGGCCAGCTCCGCATCTTTTGACAGCATGTGGGTGTCCATGGAGGGTCTAGGGGACTCACCGGCTCACCATGCTCCAATAAGAGCCATGGAAATGGGCGCAGCCTCCGGGACCTCAGCATCCTCCTCCTCGGGGGCTGGAGCCGGCAGAATGTGCAGGAACATGTCTGTGGGCTACCAGAACGGCCTGAACTACATTGCCTTGGAGCTGAGGGAGGATGGGAGTAACACGGGAGCCATGACGTCGGGAGCCGGTAGCAGCAACGGGAGCTCGGTGGCAGCGGCAGCAGGGACGGTGCCTCTGCCGGAGAACGGAGCCTACGCCAGTATAGACTTCACCAAATCTGATGGAGTCACCACGACAACCAAGGGTGAGTAAACACAAGTGTGTTTTTTTTGTCAGGTGGGGGAACTGTCACTCACAGACAAATGGTGCTAAAATTTTGTTTGTCTCCTCTGACAGCCATTGTTTAAAGACTCTTCCTACTTTCACAATCATATTTGGCAGGAAGAACTTTCATTGGTTTTCTGGAGTCACAACAGCCAGCCAGTGTTTGGAAAAATATAGTTCCTTGCAGCGTGTGTGTGTGTGTGAGTAAAAGAGAGCAAGTGTTATGGATATTTTTTCCTCACTGAAAACCAAAATAACCCTAAGAGCTGCATGCTATTATTAGTCACATTATATCAATTTGCAGCTCCTCTAGTGAATCTATTTTGGATCAAGTCTCTGTGATCTTGACAAGGCTGCGTTCAGGCGCTTTGAGCAACCAGACAATGTCTTTGAAGGCATCTGTCCAGGGAGCTAAAGTCTAGGCTATAACAGTGCTGCTACAGGAAGTGGCACCAATATGCGGTTCATCTTGAGGTCTGTGTGTACGTTGTGTGCAAGCAGACTGGTAGACAATTAGCTCGCTGAATGAACTGAGGTTTATCTGAGGTCAAGTGCAGACTGAATCATCCCAAAAAAAAAAGGGCCCTGACTTCCTGTCTTTGTAGCTGGTAGTGTCTCTCTGCCTGTCTGTGCACGTGCCGCTGTTTTCTTTGTGTCAGCATGTGTGCAGAGTGTTCTTAACGTGTGGGTGTTTGTGTGTTCACAGCCTTTTGTCTGCTGCGAAGCTGTCACTTGAGACACTTTTCTACATTTTTGAAAAAATATATTTATTTATACAGAAACAGGGATGAGTGCAGTGCCAGCAGGAGCGGTTAGTATGATGGCAAAACACATAAAACACCTAACGGTGCTCTAATTTAGCGAAGCTCTGCAGTGTTGACTTTCTGAGGTGTTAATTGAATTCAGTAGTTAATTTTGAGGCCATAGTTTGTAGGGTTGCGACTAATTATTCTTTTTATCATTGATTAATCTGATGAAAATATTCACAGGTAATTGTTTAGTCCGTAACATGGCAAAAATAGTGTGAATAATGTGCATCACTTTTTCCACAGAAGCCAAGGGGACTTTTTCAAACAGTTCAAAAGCCCCAAAATGTTAAATTTAATGTCATTTATGACAAAGAAAAGCCGCAAAGCCTCATATTTGATTTGTTGGATGAACAATGAACTTATTGAATTAGTTATTAATAGTTAAGGGCAGGTTTCTGTCTACTGACTGTGAGCCTTTTGTTCAGTGTGTTCAAACACAATTTGTAGGCTGTACTAAGGAGGCTGATACTCCTCTAACTTAAGTGTATTCTGGAGTAGGGATGTTCCTAACATCTAATTTCCCCTTACATTTAAACTGGAGTTTAAACTTGGACTTGTCGACTAGTCTAAAAGTAAGAAATAACTCAGAACAGTCAAATTAAGCACAATTTAATGTATAAGGGTAAAACATTTTATATTTTAATCAGATTTTGAACATTTGACATTGAACAAAATAAATCTTCAGGATGCCTTATTATTACAACAAGATTTTTATTGGGTGAATGCAGTCATATGTAATCAAAATTTAAAAAATAAGTTTAACCTACTAGTACTTCTCGAGCTGACTAGCAAGGGTATTTAATCGACAAGTCGACTAATGGAGAGGGGTATAAATCACGAGTTTCATCACTAAACCATAGTATATCAATTCTTTGAACAACAAGACCATATTTGCCGATATCACAAAGTCTACAGTGATACGATTTTGATTGATATGAGATGATATCATATGCCCATTCAACACAATCAGTTACAGAATAAGTGGCAATCTCTTTCTTTTTTTCTTTTGGCCATAAATGATAAAAACGGCACATAAATGCTTTCTGAAAGAAAACTTTTCATTTTATCCCAAACCATTATCTTTTTCCTAAAACTCCGGGGCTATCTAGCTTAAGCAAACTTCTCCCAACAGCCATAAAACATGAATTAACAGCAAGATAATTTAACAAAAGTATAAAATTCAGCTCAATAAAAACTGTTTCAGTTCATAGGCAAAACAATTGTTTTTTGCCAGTCACCCATTATTAGCTTAGGGCTTTTTCATTGCATAAATTAGCCTAGCAGCCGCAGTAGACTTTTTTCCTCTACTCATAGCCTTACAAATTACATGTAACCTTGTTATTTTCCCACTCATTGTTGATTAAAGTCAATAATTTCAGTCTGCATGCACGTTTTTTCAGCCTAACATTGTTGAAACAGAGCAGCTAATGTTGGTGTGTTGTTGTGAGGTTAGGAGTAGGCAGGTACATTGTGTTTTCGCCTGTGTATTTTATCCTAAAACGGCATTGTTTACATATGGCACATGCTCTGTCTGTTGACCCATACATTCTCCAAAATCTAAAATATTTCCAGACTAGCACATCCTTATTCCTGAGTCAACCCTTCGAACTGATTTTTGAACAAGCTTAATAAAGGACTAGTACCATGCTGACAGGATTATAACATATCCACTAGCACTAAGCACTACATCTTCCTTGGTTTTGTTTTCAGTGTCACTGTTATCTAATATAATTTCCAGTGGAATATAGATTATATTGGAACTAGCTGTGTAGTAGGTGTTCATGTTGCCTGACACTCAGTTACAGCATGCAAAGTCCAGACATGGACGTGTGTGTCAATGACACTTAGTGCTGAGGTTAGGTCTACAGTCAGTGTGGTAGACGGCGTGCACAGATCAAGAGGACCAAAAGAGGATGTTTTGACTCAGTTTTCAGTCTCTCGCTTCCTCTTTGATCATCTCCTTTTCTCTTTCACCCACTCGTCCTCTCTCATACTCTCTCCTCCCGCGCTTCCCCCTCGCTTCCTCCCCGAATTTCACTGTCTCGCTTCATGTGTGTGTGTGTGCATGAGTCAGGATTCTCTGCAAACGCCGGCTGACTCATTTGTTTATCGTGATGCTGAGCGGAGATGAAAGAGCGTGTGTCTGTGTGCGTGTGTATATGTGTGTGTGTGGTAAATCTACAGTGCTGAATGTGTGGAGATCAACTGACACTCAAAGCGCTCAAGCACATCCCATTGTGCATGTTTGTCTGTCTGTCTGTCTGTGTGTTTTTGTTTTCAGCCGCTGCCAGCGGGTTCATTAAGTGTGTGTATGTGTGTGTTGGTTCATGCAGTTCAAGGTAACGTTCAGAAATGTTAATCCTTGCCCACACACACACACACACACACACACAATCAGTCTGTGTTATATTTGTGTGTTAGTCTGCATCTAGGTAGGTGTGTGTGTGTGTGTTTATACGCGCTGAGTCATGGCAGGCAGCCTTTGATGTGGCGTCGTAATTGCGGCGGCAGCGTGTCAAGGCACACAGCGGGGCCGGGAGGAAACGCATCATCATCACTCAGGAATGCACTTCCTCTCAGCTGCGGTGTTGAACTGATACAGGCACACCTGGATCCTTGACCCAGAGCAGGGAGGGGGAGGGAGAGACGAGCTTTCTGACCAGCTGTCAAGGAAATTTGGTGTGAACTTCTGAAACGTGGCTGTAAATATTAGATAAAACATGAATTCAGCTGATGTTAAAGGGATAGTTCAGACTTTCTGAAGTGGTTTTATGTGGGGCACTTATCCATGGACAGTATATTCCAAACAGTTGATGTTAGTCAGCACATTCCAAGATTGGAGATACAGGCTGGAGTCTAATGTACAAGCTTAGCAATCTACTGTGCAGGGGTCCGCACCAAAACGTATTTTAGCCACCATGTTGAGAGTATTTTTACCGCCTTAACGTAATGTCAGAGAGTGATATCTGACGGGAAAAAGTAGTAGTTATATCGCTTTCTTCAAAGCCAGAATCCTTTGACATTTGCCATTGCAGCGCGAACACGTTCCTGAGTGCATGTTTTTCAAAGAGCAATGGCTGAGCACTGAGATGAATAGAGTTCGACTTTTGGAACGTAGCAGCGCGCACCTGTTGTCATGTGACGAGGGACAACCAATCACAGCCAACAGATATCTTTCCCTTCCTCTATAAATATCAGTCTGATATACTCAAACACTCAAACAAAACAACAACAACTAATCGTCAGCAATTTTGATAATCAATAATTTCGGGTATTTTTCTTGCAATTGTCCAGTTTTTTAGTTTAATAAATCAGGTATTTGCTGCAACAAAGACAGAGCTGTTAGGTGAGCTACAAGTGCTTGTTCCTTTTGATCAGGCAATTTATAAAAGGTATTGCAGAGGTTTTTACTTGTAAAGATTCTGGGTGAGAAACAGTTTGGATATTTTTACATAGATGCACATTTATGGAGTGTGTAACGTCTCTCTGCTGCCGGCTTTTCCTATCATGAAGACAGTGACTAGTCAGTGACTCATAGGGTGATGTCTGCTCTGTGTTTTTGTCTTCACAACAACACTTAAACTTGTGTCAGTACCAGAGCACCTTAAACTGTCCTCACATATAAGAGATTCTTTTGTATTATTAACACCTCTGGTAAAAACGGTTGACCTGTGCAGTCAGTGGTCAAGTTTGTTGGGTTTTTTTTTTTTGCACCTGTAGCTCTGCACATTTTTTCTTGCCTTGCAAATGTATTTTAACTGTATCATAACTTTTTCCCTTTTTGTTTTACAGTCAAAACAAAACACACACTAACTGAACATGCAGGAAGTTGCAGTGACGAAGGGATTATTCAATTGACAGAAAATTATTCGCAACAATTTTCATAACAAAAGTCATTTTTGGCAGAAAGGCCAAACATTGTTTGGTACAGGCTTCTCAGATGAGAAGATATGATGCTTTTTTTTCTACATCAAAACAGTGTGAATTGAATATTTGGAGGGTTTTTGGTCAGACAAAATAAGCAGTTTGAAGACGTGAGTTTGTGCTAGAGTTGCAACGATTAGTCAACTAATTGATCAGTCGATCGAATGAAAACTAATCGCCAGCTTTTGTCATAATCTATTGATTGTTTTGGTCATTTTTGAAGCCAAAATGTCAAATATTTGCTGCGTCCAGCCTCTTTAAACACAAGAATTTGCTGCTTTTTTTGTCATTTATGATAGTTAATGAGGAGTTTTGGGATTTTTTGACTACTAGTTTGAGAAAAGATGCAGTTTGAATACGTCACTTTGGGCTCTGGGAAATTGTGATGAACATTTAATTGATTAGATGTTAAATAATAAGAAGATTAACTGATATTGAAAATAACTTGGTACTTTCAACAATTTTTCTGTCTTCTGACATTTTATAAACCAATCGATAAAGAAAGAAAGTAATCACAAGATTAATCAATGGTGAATTTGAACATTTCTGTCAACCTTTTAATGATGAAACAAACCGTATAGCCAACTCCATATCATGGTTAATATATCTCTCCTGTTAGTTAAACCCCTGTTACCACTCAAAAGGGTGTAAATGTAAGATTATCTTTGTCAGGCTCATTGATCAGAACTATAATCATGGTTTATTGGTAAGTAGATTTTCATGAACAAGGAATTTTCTGTGGTGTTTAATTGAACAAGACTTAACATAGTAAGAGAAGCAGATAAAAAGGCAAGTACTGCAAAAGTCAAGAAAAATATGAAATAGGAAAATGTTATAAAAGTTGTTCAGGAATGTGCAAACTATTGACCTACAAGGGGAATACATGAAATACTCCTTTAATGCTTTGGTTATTGTGCTACAGCTCTGATGGATTAAAGGGTGAGGTGGATGATGGGAAAGAAGAGCAGGTGGATATAAGATGGCAAAAGGTTAAAGTCAGGTCAGGGCAGGAAGTTGAGGAGTTTTTCAGCTGTAAGTGACAGCGGTGGGAACCTGCCCTTTTCTCCCTCTCCCCCAAGTGGATATGAGGTGGTAAAGGGTTAGTCAGAGTGTGAGGCAGGGTTATCTCTCAGCAAGCGACGGGGGGGGAGTAAGATGTGAGAGAAGATGGTACGAGGCTGCCCTTTCCTCTCTCGTTCCCACCTCCACAGCCATGCCCGTCTATATTTACAAGTCTATTTCCAGACCGACATGAATTTATGGGCTGGTCCGAGGCATGCTCGTAACAGGACCCCCCTTTTTGCTCAGTGTGTGTTGCAGGCAGAGGTCTCTCTCCCTCTCTTAAATAGCCAGATATACATATATACCCACAGATGTTAGAATTATTAACTGTCACGCGTGCACATAAAGTGATTTAGATTTTAAGCAGCCATTCAGACTGTCACAGAAAAGTGTTTACGGCTCTCTGAAAGCCCCCCAGAGGTTGAAGCTTTTTCCCTGCGATGCCCATTTTAGTGTCCATTTAGCAAATAAATAATCTTAAAATAACTTGCGCTGTTTGATGAGCACCTTAATTCAAAGCACTGACATGCTAGATGTGCTTTTAGCATGGGTGGCCCGCTCTGAGACGCATGGGAATCTATAAACCTGGCAGTGTTGGTGTCCTTTGAGCTAAACAGGGAATTGATCCCCTAACCTCAGACGTGTTGGCGCCAGCAGGGTTCCCATTGGTCAGTTCCTGGAGTATTACAGAAGGAGGTGTTTCCCAGAGGTTTAGGTTACAGGTTAGATCTGATCTGTGTGATTGAATTTCTGCCTTTGCTGCTTTTCTCATGATAATTATTATAATATCTTTTAGTTTTAGACTGTTTGTTGGACTAAATGAGTCATTTGAAGGCGCCATCTTGAGTTTTGTTTATCACTTTGACAAATTGATGCCGATATTGAAAAGAATTGTTATTTGCAAGAACATATTGGAATATATCTCACATTTTACATGCATTTAGATGATTGTTACATACTGTTTTTCCCCTCCACAAAAAGGTTAGCGAGCCAGAAACCTGATTCATCTCTATGAGCTTGCTTACTTACTGAAGTAGAGAAAATGAAGATTTCAAGTTGTGCAAAACAAAGTCACAGGCAGTGATTGAGCTCTACAAGACCAAAGAGCTAAGTGTCTAACATCCTGCAGTGCTTACTCAAAGGGAAATGTTGTGTCTCATCAGTAATAAATGGCCCTAAACACTGTCAGCTATGTGGTCTCGAGTTCTCAGTTACTCTCTAAGTGTAGATTTCATAGGTGGTCCTGAGCATTACTCAATCACTGAACCTCCTGTTTCTCTCAAACATGCAGGAAGTTCCAGTTCTTCTTTATGTCCTTTCTTCCTTCGTGTTTTTCTTGGTTTCTTTGCCTCTCGTCTTTTTTTTAATGCTTATTGTCTCAGACATTGCAACAACAAAGCAGAGCTTTACGAGAGTACCCCTTGACTTGGAGGAATGTGACGTTGGATCACTTTATTAGGCAAACTCTAAATGTGTGTGCTCATGCGTCTTTGAAAACAGCAACACACACCTTTGTTCATCTTTTTGATTGCGGCTTCTGTTGACCTTTTGACATGCACAGAACAAACTAGAATAAATCTAAAATATTTGCATGCTGCAGGAAATAAGAGGAAGAGGATATACTTTATTAATCCCCGAAGGGAAATTCAGTTTGTCATACACACACACATGCACAAACAGGACCTATACATGCATTAAATGGAGAGATGTCGGAGCAAGGCAGCTGCCAATGGACAGGCAGTTGGAGCGCCTTGATCAAGGCCCAGGAGGTGAACTGGCACCTCTCCAGCTGCCAGTCCACGCTCCATATTTGATCCGAACGGGAACTTGAACTGGCGACCCTCCGGTTTAAAGCAGGTTATCGGATGTATAAAACAAAACTGTGTCCCATTCCTCCCTGTTGTTGTGGATGTTTGTGTCCCGCAGGTCACGCCACATTTTCTTCACTGCATCTTGGTCTCTCTCAGCTTTGAGCAATGTCGGAAAATGCAAAAATCGAACCTGTTCCGATAATTTTAATGTCAGACAGAAGTTTTGAAGTCAGTGTGTAAACGTGATTAACACAATGTGAGGTTGTAGTTATTTTTGTACGTGCAATACTTTCGGACGAAAAAAGGGGACTCGTTGCGCAAAGGCAATATCAGCCTTGACTTAAACATTGGTTTCTTAACTTTGTAAAACAAAAATGAAACAAATTAATTCCCTAAATGCAAACTTGAAATACTGTCAAACACCTGACATGTTTGTTGTTTGCTCCCTCAGCTCTGTAGTCTACGAGCGTGATGCTAACGCATGCCGTAGTACGCCCATTTGTAATTAGACGTCAATGCAGAATATACCAGATCCAGCAATTTAAGTCAGTATCAGCCCGATATCAGTATCAGTCAGTGAATCCCTAGACAATTTATGGGTTTTATAACACAGGTAGAAAGGGTGAAAATGGTATAAAAGTACCAGATCTATTGCTTGAGGAAACTTAAACCCAGAATCTGTTAGATAATAAAGTTAGAAACTGTTAACAAACGCCGATCAAGATCAGGGAGGAGGAAAAAACGACCACTTTCATTTCTCGATCTGCACTTAAAAGGCCGTTGCCCTCAGTTGTCACGCCAGCCTGTGTCAGGTCAACACGTTACGCTGGCTGTTCACTCCCATGATGCCTTTCATCTGTTGTCCCAGCTGGCTGAATGGGATTTAAGGACAGAGAGACAGACAGAGAGCGAGAGAGACGGTCACGGCTCTGAACACCTGCCTGTGTTGCAACGACACAACAAGCTGTTAGCTAATGCAGGTGTTTGGAGAACAGTGTTTTTATAACCCGATTTTGTGGCGAGGGTGTCTGTGTGTTTGTGTGTGTGTGTTCAGCGGAGGTCAGTTTAGGTCAGTCGGGCTCGTGTCCTAAGAGAGTTGTTTTGATCAAAGTCCACGACTGGACTGCAGAGAAACCCAGAGACCTCAGACTGCTCTGTCTCTCTCTCTCTGTCTGTTTCGGTCCGTCTGGTTCTCTCTGTCTGTCCGTCTTTCTCCTGCTGTCTCTGTCTCTTTGTCTGTCTCTCGCTCTGTCTCTCCCTTTTTTTCCGTCTCTGCTGTAATGTTATAACAAATACAGTTCATGTCCTGACACTGCTTTACAGTGAAATTCTACAAATGAATCAACAACAGAAAGATTTAATATGAGCACAATTGACAGGACGGTGCCTGTTGTATGTACGTAATAAGAAACTATATATACCTAATATTTACAATCAATCAAAATGGAAAAGAGGACAAGAAACTGATTGAAGATTTTAGTTTCGGCCATGTGGTATATAAGCCTGTTCTCATCCCGAACTCATCAAATACTGCTGCTTTGTCACTGATCTGGGTGTTAAAGACCGACGCACAAAGGCGCCTTTTGCAGCGGTATAATACACACCGTGCAGTGGCAGTATTTGGCGCAGCATTGAGCAAACCAATGCCATCAAATATGTCCACCAAAGCCTGGACTTTCACCTGGGAGTCCACTGTTCACTTCCCACGTGAATGATGAGTCAAACCATGATGGGTTTTTTTACCAAACCTAACCACGATCTTTTGTTGCACAAGGAAATAAATGTTAATTCGAACATTTCCTGTGAAAATGGTGGTGTATTTTGAAGAAGCAATGCATGTAGCAAGTATCAATTGACACAGCGTCCCGAAACGCCAACAACAGGCAAAGGAGGATACCTAGCACCTCATATGTAGACGTGAACGTCCACACACAAAGCAGCGATATTTGACGAGTGGGGTGGGAACGCTTTGGGTGTATTACCCCCAAAATATGGCCGTCGTATCATTCTTGGTATCATGTATCGTCTTAAAGAAAGAAAACCTTTCCAGTTGGTTACATCAGCATATGATTTGGTCAAACCCCTTTTCTATTATTATTCGTTATTACTACTCTGTCTGCCGTCACCACTCTGTGGCCTTGCTTAATGTCCCAGCCGCAATCTGATTGGTTGTACATCACAAGAAATAGCCTATCAACACTGAAGGCTGCAGTGCCACAGACTGGCCAACAGGCTGGAGCTGCCGTAGCCCGGAAGATATTCTTAAGTTTTAGTAAACATCACAATCCTCAACACTGAAGTTGCAAAAACTACCCAGTGCGTTCTGCTGTTAGTCATAGTAGTTGGCTTAACTTCAGTTTTATGAGTGCAAAAACTGCAACGTAATTTGAAGGAGGGAGCAAGACGGAGTGTGGACACAACGAGAGATGCAACTAGATGATCGTAGTTTTATAAAAGAGATTTGCAGCAAACAAATCAGATTGTTAAAAAAAACACAACTAAGTAGCTGTGCTGGTCGTCTCTCAGGCCTCAACATGTTTTGCAATGTCTGTTTTTCCCGAGTAAATATTGAACTTTTTTCGTCTCAGAGTGAGTCTGAACTTGTGTCTACAAGTGTATCAGTGTGGCAGGAAGTGTTGCTCTTCCACCTCTTGTTGTTGGGTTGCCAGGTTGGTTTGTGTCACCCAGTTGTGGTCACTTGTCTCTGGCTATAATTTGGTCGGTGTTTAGGCTGTGCTGAGTCTGTGTACCGTCACTCCTCCTCTCTGTGTACTGTGTGCTCCCGTCTTTCTATCAGTCCGTCCGTTCATCCATCCCTCCGTCCGTCCCCGTGGCTAACAAACAGAGGAGCGGCATTCCAGCAGTGCCCCCTGTCAAAGCATCTGTATTGTGGCGTGCTGCTCACATTGTTGTGTCAGACAAAGCCTCGCTCTCAGTGGAATAACCCAGCTGGATGGCGGCCATCGCCGGGGTCACTCGGAGCCGCCAGGCCGCAACCAAAACAGCCAACCTGACAGCCCAGGCCCAGCCATGATAGCAGGGCAGGGAAAGAACTTTGTGTGTGTGTGTGCTGGCAGCGAGCTGAATCCAAAGTTCACCGGCCACGCTCGCTTATTTACCAGGAAAACAGTTTTTTCTTTTTTATTACAGCAAATAGTTTGAGCCAAGTCGCCGCCTCGGTCAGAGACGTCTTACATCTGTGCTGCTTCTTTTAAAAGCTTTGACGGTGAATGTCCGTTGGTAAAGACAAACTACTCTTGATTTTACTATGATTATAATATATGAGGCTCGTTTCCATAATCCTCCAAGAAATTAGGTGGGGGTTGTGTACATACCTGTAAACAAACCCGTTCACCAGTGTGGCTGAAGAACTTTCATTTTTCTGGTTTTGCAAATTAAACAGTGGGCTTTAAAAACATTTCACAAAACCCCCTGGGGCCACGTACGGCCGCGTAACCCCTCAGAAATTCCCCTGAAAGTGGGAGAGGTGAGGTTTGGCTTCCCTGCAGCGCTGTTCGGAAGGCCGAGTCCAAAGCCAGACAGATCCCAGTCAAAATTAGTCAGCAGCACTTGGCTTCAAAATGTCCAAAACAACTAATATTACCAGTCCAAAACCACTGTCAGTGAACCGGCCACATTCCAGTTACTCTGTCTGTGTGTGTGTCCGTGTGAGTGTGTGGGGGGGTCACAGCAGGCAAATAGAAAACAACAGTTTTTTCCACTGGATGCTTTTATGAATACTTTTTATGTTTATGGTTGCAACTTATTATTTTCAATATCGATTATTCTGTCTATTTTTAAGATCTTATGAGCATATGTAGATTGAATTATTCACCTCTTAAACTTTGAATTGTATATATAATATCAGCAGGCAAATATCACCTTTTATTAGCTTGTCCCAGATTAGGGTTGAAACAGTATAAGATTTTCACGGTACAATAACCTCAATCTCAGAAAATATTGCAGTTTCACAGTGTCACAGTGTTTCAGAATTTATCATATTAGCAGTCAAAATGACCCTTAAATGAATTAAAACACAAGGGTTATTGTTGGTTAAACAACCATTTTATTACTTTAACTTAAACTTGAAACCATTTTATTAATGGAAGTATGTGTAAAAAGTCTCCCCTTAGAAAATAACTAAAATAAAGTGGAGATTTAACGTCCATTTGCATGTTGTTGTTTTTTCAATATTGTAGATAAGCAAATGTACACGTTATGATAACCGTCATCTTTTCTATTACACTGTACCTTGAAACTGATATATCGCTCTAACCCTTATTGCCTTGTCCCAGACACATACACCTTTCCGTTTTATACACAAATAACTTCAAAATATTTCAGTTTGATTCAACTTTATTAAACTTCATGTAAGTTTTGCTCCATTTCTTGTCATCAGCAACATCATCTGTCAATTAATAAAATATAGCCCCTTTTACACTGCCAGATTTTCCGCGAATGTTGGGCCGTTTTGCCGGCAAGCTGCAAGCACTTAGACACACAGAGCCAGATTGGCGAGTTGATCCGAGGCGCCCAATTTTCCACCTCGTAGGGTAGTCATATGGCAGAACCCTTTTAGTTTAAACAGACCGAGGCGGCCTTCTGCAACGGGAGGGGCTGTTGAAGACTTGTGGGAGGAGCTGTTGATGACGCAGCACGTGTGACCCAAAATAAACAGGAGACAGCTGATAGCAGGAATTAGCGAGCAGCTAGTAGCAAGAGAGAAACGCAAACCTGACAGACACTGTAAAGATGAGCCACTGGGGAGACAAGGAATTGCGCGCCCTCCTTGTCCTCGCAAACGAAGAGGGCATTAACCGTCAGATGGGACGGTGAGGAATGGGCCGACTTACGAGAGAATTGCTGAAGGACTGACCAGCCGCGGCTTCCCTCCCACGTCACTGTTTACGTCACACGCTGAGCTACACGTTTTGTTACTTGCTCACGACCCCCATTGGCCCGAAAAAGGCGCATTCTGTATAAACAAAAGTAGGTAGGCGGCATTTTGCTGCACTCCCTGATTTTATTTTTATACTGCCAATGCTGAAAAAAGACTGATTGGGCTTTCCTGCAAATTTGCACAATTCCTGTTTGAAAGGGCTTATGTTTAATATAATACTGGCATTTATTGTAACGAAGCGATGATCTTTTTTATATGTTCTGGAACTTCCTGCAAAAGCTGCATTTGATGTATATTTGGCATCATTGAGTGTTTTTGGTTTTGTTTTGCAAAGATTGAGACTAATGTTCTTTCATTTTATAGTCACGTTTACCTGCATCCTTTGACGTTAAGCTCTTAAGTGTCCTGCTTACATCACCAAATGTGAGAGATTATTATAAAAAGAATCATATGTACAGTGTTTCAGGAACATGGCCTTTGCGTAGACAGATGGAAAGGGGGAATAAGTGAGGACACGATGTGTTGCAAAAAGAAGAACAGAAACTGTGGCTATTCATGTAAGCGTTGATAGTGCATGAGCTGACTCTTGTGAAAGTTTTTGTATAAAATAGGGTTATCACAGGTCATTGAAATCCTTGAAAGTCTGTGAATATGAGGGAGAAAATCAAGACTTTGAAAGTTTTTTAAATCAAACATGGTTCAACGAAAGTGCTTGAATTTATATATATTTTATGCAAGTATAGAAATTCAAGTTATTCTAGTTAACGCTGTGTTTAATTGTTGTCTGTGAGCTTCTGTAAAGCAGCTAGTTCTCATCAGTAATCAACCTTGATCCATGTTTTAAACCAGTGGTTCCCACCTGGTCCAGCCACAGGGTCCAGATTTCTCATTAGTCACGAGTTCAAGGTCCACACAGTTGAATACATTCAGCATCATACTTGCATTTGGCCATGTTGTCAAGCTAGTTTGTTGTCTCTGTGAAGTAGCTGTCTGTTAGTCACTCATTCTACAGCAGGAAATGGCATTTCAAAATAAAAACCGTGTGCTGGAAATTCACTGTACTTAAAGACAGAGTGGGGTTTTTACAAACTTGACATGTTTGTGAGTCACTTGTGGTTCATTCAGAATGGACCCAAAACCCACTTTTGGACCCTGACCCATCAGTTTGGAACCACTGTTTTAAACTATGCAGAGTTGGGTCTTTGAATTGGGAATTATGCCTGGAAAGTCCTTGAATTTGATGTTTGAAGATGGATCTCTTACCTTTCTGTTTTCTCTTCCTGTCTCATTCTCTCCCTCAGACTGAGCAACGGGACGATAGAGGTTCCCCACCTTCCTCCTCCTCCTCCTCCTCATCTCTCTGCTCGGGGCACTTGACTCTGCCTGCGACCTTTGGCCTCCCCCTCCCATCCCGCCGGCGACCTCTGATCTCTTCACCCAGACTGAGAAGCCGCTCCCTTCTGGATGCAGAAAACAACAACAACATAACAACAGATGACAAAAACGCTTGCAGTTTTTTATAAGTGTATTTCATCTTTAAATTTTTTTTTTGTGTTTTATATGCATATCTTGTCCTGTTTTTTTTGTTTTCATTCCCCCCCCCCCCCCCCCCCCCCCCCCCCCTCTCTCACAATCGATGCTGCCAGTGTGCGCTGCTTTTTTCAACAGACATCGGTCAGTGAACTTTGGTTGAGGGGGGTGTCGGCAGAACCCGAGGTAGTCTTATTATCAGATGGTTCTGCTTCTCCGTACGGTATTAAAAAGGGAGGCTGGAAATACTAAGCAAAGGCATTATGGTACAAACTTGGAAACTTTTATGTTGAATTTCAAACGTTAATTTTTATTTTTAATTATTTTTTTTACCCCATGCATAACCCTTCCTCAGTACGATACCATACAGTTATTACATTGTGGACAAAGTCATAGTAGCGAATGTATTTTTTTTCCTAATGAATTACCCCTTAAATGGTACGAGCTCATGGCTGGATCCATTTTAGCCTCAGAGGCGACAAGTGGCATTGCACACGTACCGTGCTTGTTCCCGTGCTTTTACCAGTCGGGTGTGGCACAGTGTCAGCACCCTTTTTGGATCGCTATTTAAAAATTCAAATTGGGGAAACAGAGCTATGGTACAGTGCCAGTATGGGTTTATCAGAGTGTACTGATACAATGGGAAACCTTACAAGCATTATTCACATATTACTATTTATTTGTTGCGATAGGTACAAATATTCCAGTACATTTCTTTGTTTGCTTTCAGGACGGCAATGGTACTCAATAGGGCGGGGGATAAACGCCGGTCACCAGTCGAATGCTGGAAAGTTTAGTCTTTGTCTCCTCTCCAAGCTACTTTGCAGATAATTGATGTGTTTAAAGGGATAGTTCGACATTTTGGGAAATGCGATATTTCAGTTTTGTTGCCTTCACATGGACGGTACACGGCACAAGGACAGTACCTTCTTATGGAGACAGATTTGAGTCAATAGAAACACTACACAAATACAAAAAGATTTGGCAAAAAATATAAATATTTAAACTTAAAACGGCAATGCCGTCTATTGCTACTGTTGCCAATATTTTCAACCAGTCTCACCTAACTTTATCGTCCTGCTATCCTCCAGTAAAATGATATCTTATGTGTGCCGTCTACTGTCTGCCTGATTTCATGTGAACGCAGCACTGTCTGTTAAATATGAAGCATACTGTTTTATCTTTGCATAAAGACCGTAAGCCAGAGTTAGCATGTTAATGTCCAAAACTCAAAAGTACCGACCAGTACCTCTGAAGCTAATGGAATAGTATGATATATCCTGTTTGTTTAACCTGTTTAACCCAATGTAAAAATGATTATTTACTGTATTATGGGCGGGACTATTTCCTGAAGTCTTCCCTCTGTAAAACGGCAAATTACCGCTTTTACATTTGGGTTTGTGTGCAGGTTAAACAAACACGGTCTAACATGTTAATAAGTGAACTTCAGAGGTGCTGGGAGGTGGATTTTGTTACCTTTGCACAGAGTAAGGCTTTAAGTCTTTATGCTAAGCTAAGCCAACTGTCACTACATATTGAACGGTCTAATGTTAGAGTGATATCGATCTTCTCATGTGACGCCAAGCAAATAAGCATCATTCCCAAAATGTTGAAAAAGAAAACATTAGGAAGAAATCAAAGTAGCTTGTAGAGGTTTTGGAAACTCGGCCGCTGTGCCCGACGGATGGAAAAAGACGTTTTCCCGCCCTGCTGCTCGGTGGGCTTGTGTTATCCGAAATTGAAGCAACTGTTTTAGTAATTTTTTTTTTTTCAGTTTTACCTCATACGGTCCGTAGCACAGTTCAGGTTAGTGAGGGAGAGTGGCACCAACACACACACACACACACACACACACACACACACACACACACACTCGCAACGCTGTGAAAGGTAAAAGCACAAAGTACAGACGTTGACACTGGGATGCAAACACTAACCTAATGCACGCACACACGAAATCTCTGCAAGTGAACTCTATACTGTACGGCAGTGGCATGTATGCGCACACACACACACACACACACACACACACACACAGACAGACATGCCTGTACGTCATGAAGACGCATGTCATGGTCATGTGGCATCTCCAATGCCTGCTCTCATAACACATACAGTAGTCATGCAGCCCTAGAAAGGCGAGGGTAACTCCTGGGTGCTCCCATTTCGGCTCTTTGTCAGCGGCTCTTGGTGACGCACATTAACACACACACTTACATATATACATATATATATATATTTATATGCATGCTGGATGCTGGGGGGTTCGTCACTGGCTCTGAGTGACGTAAAGAGGTTTCGAGTAACCGGAGCTCCAGCCCCAGGTGCAGCGCGCTGGTCATACTTGCCCTGCTACAACCTCACACACACACACACACACACACACATATATATGCACACACACATTGGGACAGGCAGTGAACACCCACATCAATCAGTCTTAGCCGGAGCTAGCTGCCTCTTCTCTCTCACACTTTCAACAGACTGAGACGCCCATATTTAGCATTTCTACTCACGCTCCTCTCCCATGACTTTTACCCACACGGCTGTTTTCATAGAAAGAAAATGTGCTTAAATAAAAAACAAAGACTGACAGCTAGCAGAGCCCACTGAATTGCTTTTTTTCTGCTCAGTATTCACTCTTCTAATGCTATCTTCGCCCCGTTTCTGATTTTTTTTTTCCTTCAGCCCACTCTTTTTTTGTTGTTTTTAATTTGTTTGGACGGATGAAGGCCTGTCACTCTCACTGCGCTCGTTGTGTGGGACGCATCACTGTCGTCCTTTTAGGGCCCCACACAGCGGGGATGCTGAGGGACTGAGCTGAGGTATCTTTAAATAATTGTTAATGTCTGGTTTTAGGGAGATTTTCGAGCAGAATTTTGACTGACTGCGGGGAATGATTTCAAAGTGAAGGTCAGCCGGCCGTGATTGACAGCTTACTCGATGCCCTCTGAACAGCACAGATGCAGCGAACTCTGTCCATACGATGCCCGGTGTTCATTGAAACAAAACAAGTGTAAAATTTTTGGACGTTTGACTCATTGGAAAATAAAGTAAAAAGTGTCTCAGATAGATAGCTGCGTGGTGCACATGCTAGGGTCATATACAGTGCAGCATTCTGTATAAGTAAAGTTTGACAACGAGAAAACAACTTTAAAGACCCTAAGTGTTTTTTAAATGACCTTAAGATTCATAACTTGTAAAAACAGACTCAGTTTTTTAACTGTTTCTGCTCAGATCAGTGGAGGCCCTGAAGCTCTGAAACATATTTTGTTTAATGAATTGTGCCCTCTGCACAATATCATTTTGTGCATATGAGAATCTTTAATGTTATGGGCACAAGATTAAAGAAATATTCTTGTGATTTTCTACTGCCGGAACTTCAGTCTTTGTTGCCGACTTTACAGATCTGTAAAGGCCAACACATTCTTACTCCGACCTCGTCACATATCAACGTTTGGTCATGGGCTTTCCACGTCCACATACGACGTGAAAGGTACCCTGGGTGCATTGGTTAATAACGTTCTGGGACTCCGTGTAAAGTTCTGCCTGTTGCCGTTTTCACAGGAAATTTAACACTTACAGTCTCTTCCAAAATAAATGCACTACATCGGTACAACATCGCAAATTGACGTTTCTTTTCCATCAACAACAAAAGCACGTGGTTAGGTTTAGAAAAAAAGAACAGGGTTTGGCTTTAGAATCTTACGGGACACAAACACCACTCTCTCGGGTGAAAGTTGGTGTTTGTTGGACCGGCCTGTCCCAGTCGGGACCTAACCTTCGTCCTTGTTTATCTGCGTTTCCCTCTGATGGCACCTGCTGACGTTAAAAGACGCCTTTTCTCATTGGTTTCTGACACCATAAGTCACTGTCTAAGTGCCGGATTTCGATGACTTCGGAGTGAGACCAGCCTCGTGAAATGCAATCACTTAAGTAACTCTTATTGAATGCAAAAGTCGTAGCATGTGCACCAACGAAGCTTTCTAAAAGATAATTTTAAAACAGTGCATCAGTGTCCAAGAACCTAATGTGATGTTTTCTGATATCTTGTCCCAAACCCAAAGATATTCAGTTAACAATGATATAAAACGTTAATTGTTTTGCTTCGTTTGAATCACCAGATAGGTGGAGTTTACTGCATTACGGCAATCCAGAGTGTGTCAGGCATTTCAGCAAATTCAAGACTGACTTTCTAGTATTCACCAAAATTTTCCATGTCATAGTCCAAGAACAAAATCCCACCTGTGAGGTGCACCACTTAAACTGAATTTCCGAAT
Organism: Epinephelus moara; assembly: GCF_006386435.1. Classification (NCBI taxonomy): domain Eukaryota; kingdom Metazoa; phylum Chordata; class Actinopteri; order Perciformes; family Serranidae; genus Epinephelus; species Epinephelus moara. The sequence continues at coordinate 17,875,752 of NC_065522.1, forward strand.
ATCTTCACCCCTTCCCTTCATCCCATGTGACTTTTTTCAAATGGCAGCAACAACAGAGCCAAAAACGTTAAAAAACAAACAAACTGTGAGGCTCAAAATGTGGTCAAAACGATCCACGTCGGTACAGAAACAGCAGAGCTTTTGAGCACTTTTACCCTTCGTCACCCTCTGGAGGGTCGGGATAATTAAGCTAACCTTCCCCTTCTACAGATCCATGTTTTCAATGGTCTGGTTTCAAAGTGAAAACCCACAAAATGCTGTTTAAAGATTTTCAAGCCTGTGACATGTCTTATATGTACATTTTGAACAATTTGAGATATTGACCCCTCATCTCCCTTGAACAAACGAAGACTATTATAAGAATATTTAGGTTGCGGTGGCCCGAGACAAACAAGAACATTTTTTGTTTCTGTTTTGGAAAATGTTTTGTGTTCTTACGATGCTACAGCGACGTGTTGCTTTTGAGTTTTTTACCGCTATGGCAAAAAAAAAAAAAAAATGTTAGAGCTAGATTCGGGGGGGATTTTTGGAAGAATCCCTCTTAATTTATTTGAAGCGTTATTCAAAAACGGATAAATGTCTTTCATGTCTGATTTGCCTTTATGTTGAATTTTACCCCCCTGTTTAACCCTGTAATGACTGAATGAATTTACACAGAATCTGTGTTTATCTTGGCAACAATTCAACCTCAAAACTGTCCTCAACGTTACCGATTCTGATGTTGAAAATCAGCTGTTATGATTTTTTTCTTGTTAGGGGTGTGAGAAATGAGAAGACCTACGTAATATATATAAATATATATATATAAAATTATATATAATCCTTGCAGAGAAGACTTAGGGTACTGCATCATTATGCAAACTTTTGTTTCCTTTTTCCTCTAATCTTTTGGTTCATTTTGTATTCTAGTTTACAGAGGGAAAATAATCATCTTATTTTTGGTTGTTTTGTTGTATCGGGGCGACCTTGTTTCTCTGAAAACAAAGCGACACAAGGGTAGTATTTTTTTTTAAGAGTACATAGGCATTTTGCAGTTATTTGTATAAAGAAATGGGTTACAACCTCTGCCTAATGTTTATTTTTTTGTAACTATATTACAGTTTATTTGCTGCTGTGTAGTACAGTTAACAGTTGGAAATGCTGTCGATGGCAACCACGACAATGAAGACGATGTTCATTGCCCTGCTATCAGGCGCGGGTTCCTTTCGAAACTTCGGAGGATTTCGGAGGAGGAGGGGGGGAGCAAATCCCACTCTACCCTGCTACCTGTGTTCTTAGTTTCCGAGTTGAATGCTGTTGTTTATTAGCTTTACAGGAAAGAGAAAGAGTTAAAAAAAAAAATACTGTGGAGGTGTGTATCCTTCGTATGTGCATTATTTTTCAGCGACGTACGTCCTATATACGAAAAAGAAGAAAAAAAGAATTAAAAAAAAGAGAAAACTGTGGTGGAAATGGAAATCCTCCTTCTGTAAATAAGGAAAAACTCAAGTTGTCGCTTTTTTCATGTTATAATCGGCGCCTCAGCAGGTGCCCCCCCTTTTTTTGTTTTTGTTTTACTTCCTTCTCTCTTTCTTTCTCTCTTGTTTTTCCTCGTGGAGGGAAAGGGGGGTAGGAGGGGTACTCAGAGGCGATTTGAGCATCGGCATAGTGTTTATATTTATCAAAACTTTTTTGCTTTCGATAGAGCTATTGCAATAAAAATGTGTTCATGTAACCGCTGCGGTCTCAGCTGTCTTTTTGTTGCATGTGTGATGCATCATCCTGGCGAGTACACAACCACAGGTGGAAAGTAACTAAGTACAGAGCGTAGCAACTTCGAAAGCAGTTTAGCAGAGTGACTGACTATTCCTCACATTTTATTTAATGTTTTAAAATCTAAAGTGTGCAAATACATTTTTTGGCTCTTTCATATATCTTTCATATATTCATTCATATACTGTTTTTATTTATGCCATATACAAAAAATATATTTTTGAAAAGCTGATTTTCTGTCCCATCAGTCAATATTAGCTGTCTGATTATTTTAGTTTGTAGCCAGCACAGGAAACCAAAGTGTGTCGTGCCTCCTTGGGGCGGTTGGGACAGTTACCCAAGTGTGGTTGGGGCAGTGTTGTTCATATTTCCTACTTTGTTACATATGTACAAAAGTAGACAAAAACAAGACAAAAACCCACTGTTAAGTCATTGAGTGAATGTTTACAGCATGAACTTCTCATTTTAAGCCTTGGGCATAATTTAAATGTGCAGAGTTCAACTATTGGACTTTTTTTTTTTTAACTTGGAAGCTGATAGTACTGACTTTTTCTCTCAAAATGAAACAAACTGAATAGCCCATATGAACCTATAACTGATAATGTAGCCTGTGGTGTCCACATTGAGGCGAAAGGTGCCAGTCTGAGGACAAAGCCAACTACCATATTTTAGTAATATAGGAAAATATAATAATTCTACAATTGTTTTCCTTTTTGTCACTGAAATGAATATGAATAACTTACAGGGTAATCGAGGAATGGACACATAATTTGAGGTAGCCAACAACCCTGTTTTATACATCCAAAGAACTGGTATTACAAAAATGAACTGCTTGGCAACCAGACCAGGTGTCTAATTGAGACAGACCTTTATTTGTCAAAATGTGTAGCCACACTGGGCTAGCAAACGGGACTGGGCATTTAATTGGGATTAGGCTTTTAATTTAAGTTTTACAGTATATTGTTAGCAGACACCTGTATCTGCCGGCAAGTTGCGAGTGCTTAGACACACAGAGCCGGATTGATGAGTTGATCCATGGTGCGCCTCGTAGGGTAGTCATACTGGCGGAACCTTTTTGGTTTAAAAAGACTGAGGCAGCCTTCCGCCACGGAAGGGGCTGTTGAAGACTTGTGGGAGGAGCTGTTGATGACGCCGCATGTGCGACCCACTGGTGGTGGATAAACAGGAAACAGCTGATAGCAGGAATTAGCGAGCAGCTAGTAGCAAGAGGGAAACGCAAACCTGACAGACGCTGTAAAGATGAGCAACTGGGGAGACAAGGAATTGCGCGCCCTCCTTGTCCTCGCAAACGAAGAGGCCATTAACCATCAGATGATGGGAACGGTGAAGAACGGGACAATTTACGAGAGAATTGCCGAAGGACTGACCAGCCACGGCTTCCCTCCCACGTCACTGTTTACGTCATATGCTGAGCTACACATTTTGTTACTTGCTCACGCCCCCCATTGGCCCGAAAAAGGCGCATTCTGCATAAACAAAAGTAGGTAGACGACATTTTGCCGCACTCCCCAGTTTTGTTTTTATACTGCCAATGCTGAAAGAAAACTGATTGGGCTTTCCTGCAAATTTGAACAATTCCTGTTTTAAAAGGGCTTGTGAGTAATGGAAGCTTATTTCAGGTCGATACAAAAAAGTCCCAACTGACCCTGCTCTCCCCTACGAATTTGAGTATGTCTATTTTATGCTTCTTTATACTTTACTGCTCCACATCTCAGAGGTAAATATTGTATTTTTTACTTCACTACATTTGTCCGATAGTTACTTTCTTCTTTCGATAGTTTCTCATTGCCTTCTGATCCAGTGAAAACCAAGGATCTCTAAATGTTGATTCTGAATGTTTGTGATAAACTGAAGGATGAAGTGCTCCTTTATGTGTTGAGGAAATTCCCCTACTTCTTTAATTAAATAACGTTTTAAAAATCCTCTTGGATCAGCTGGAAAATGCATTGTCACAAAGCTGAAAACAGGGCTGCTTTTCTGACACCATGGAAAGTTGATTTTTTTGGAGATACTGGGTTCTCACGGGACAGTGAAACTGCAAACATATGATGATCTTACAGATTGTGATGCCTTGGTGTAGATTAAACCATCCATCTCCAAGCCTTAAACAGAGAAGTATTTTACTTAAGGATCTAAGTACTTCTTCTCCCACAGCACACAACTCTCTATTCGTCAAAACACTATTACAAAACACTCCAGCTTTTTTTCAAACATGAACAAGACTTCTAATCGAGAGCTTTGACGTCACTGAAAACAAAAAATCTGGTGTTAATGTACCAGAAATGTTAATCTTTGTGTGTGTTTGCTCAACACCGAATGTATTTTTTGACACAGTGTCTGTTTGAAATGTCCAACAAAGACACGCTTTGATTGAAGCAAAAACAGGTTACATCAGCACCTGGAGGAGCCGAGAAGGAAAACATCGCTTCTATCGCCTGAAAACATGTTTTCTTTAACGTGTTCACTCACACTGGAGGACCACATGATTCGTCTACGGGTTGAGAAATATCCCTGATAAAACCCTCTCAAAACCCGCTGCAGTCAGGAATGTGACGTCAGCCAGTAGGTCTCATCTAACACTTTGGTCAGTCGCCATGAAATTTGCTTTGGATGTTTGTGTTACCCACGTGATAAATCCTAATGTCTTCAAGATAAGATAAGCCTTTATTGATCCCAGAGGGGAAATTTGGTTGTTGCAGCAGCACTAGGACGGTGATAAGAACAGATACATAAATAGTAAGAGGTACATAAAACTATAATAAGAATAGAAGTAAAAATAGAAACGGTACAAGAACAAATAGAGACAAGATTACAAGACAATAGTGACGGTGGTGTGATGTGATTAGAAGCAGCACAATCAGCAACTCTAGTGTGTCAACTGTGTGTATAGGCCTATAACTAATTACTCATACATTACATATATAATGTATAAAGACACAGCATGACACCTTAACAATATAGTAAATATGATTCAATTTTATTATCATGTTGGATGTAAGATGGTGAAATGTCATAGTATAGTAGAGCATAACCTCCTGACCTCTCCTCCACAGCACCACAGTGAGGCCAAATTTTAGGATGTTTCCTCTTGTGTCCTCTAGATTTCCTTATGTCAGCTAGCTCTTAGTTAAACTGTAAATTGCTGTGAATCACAGTGTAATGCACCTAGGTGCTGCCACCCTCAAGACAACTTTTCAATTATGTGAAGTTTGTGGTACCAGATAAAATGCCATGTTGTTCATCTAAATAAAAGGTCTTAGTCTTTGTATGGTGGTCGTTTAAGGAAAACTCAGATTTAGATCTACAATTGCAAACTTTTTTTGAGACCTGAGTAGCAACCCCTACTCCTGTCATGCCAGTCTGTGCATGATATTAGAGGAGCAGCGACTTTGATGCTGGACTTATGTTGAATTTTCCCCCCTCACATGACATCAACATATTAGCGATTTCTTGTGTTTTGTTTGTAATAAAGACAAGGACCATAATACATTGAAATTACATTAAACTACCGTAAAACTTCAATTAAAAGCCCAGTCCCTTTTACTAGCCCAATGTGGCTACACATTTTCACAAATAAAGGCCTGTCTCAATTAGAGGCCTGGTCTGGTTGCCAGGCAGTTGATTTTTTTAATAGAAGTTCTTCGGGTGTATAAAACCAGGTTGTTGGGGCCCTCAAAATATGTGTCCATTCCTCAATTACTATGTAAGTTATTCATATTTCTTTAGTCCGTAAGGGTCCTCAGATCAAGAGAATCAAAATGGTTTTTCATAAAAATTAATCCAAATTGTGAGTATTGTTTTAACAGGATAAAGTGGTGGTGTGTCGGTATGCCAGGCACTGCTATCCTCAAGTCCCATAACTCACTCTCTCTCTCTGATGCTGTCTGTCAGAGCTAGAGCAAATAAATGATTCATATTCGATATATTATCTGAAGCCTAATTTCCAAACAAGTAATATTCATAGTGGTTTAAATAAACAAGTTGATTGTATTTCCTGATCTTTGCTGAGCAACAGTTTTGTGTGAAAGGAATTAAAAGCCTGTCCCAAATACAGGCCTGATGATTTCAGTGATTTAAGCAAATAATAGCCCAGGCTACTAATTGAAGTTTTACAATAAGATAGCCCGATGGTTACCATAATTATTACGTCTTTATTAATTAACACAATGCATTTGTGGGTTTCTTTTGTTGCTTTTGCTGCCATCTTGCCAATGATTTCTCATAACACTGGTTTGAAGTGTGCCTCTGAAAAACCTCCATCTGGCAAGTCATGTAGCCCTAACACGTCACCCTACCCCTCTATCCCAACAAGAATCGAGACACCCTAAACCCTAGATGTCAATGCACAAACATTTGCCAGCTTTGCCTCTCCTGGCAGTGCACCTAGCCTGCACCATTGAGAACATCCCAACAGGGAACATCACTGCCTGATTCGGAAACAGCACCACACAGGACCATAAGGCCCAGCACAAAGTGGTTGGTTCGGCTGAACATACTACCCTACCTCCAGGATATTGACAACAGGTGCCACAAAAATAAGGCTAGAAGAGTTAATAAGGATCCCAAACACCCAGATAAACGCTTGTTCTCCCTCTGGAGGTCGGGAAGAAGGTACACATTCTCTGACTGGAGTAAAGCGCCTTGATTCTTTCAGTTTATCTGTCCACTAGCAGTGGGTAGATTTTTGGTTTCCCCTTGCTTCCAGTCTGTGTGCTAAGCAATGCTAGTTGTCTAATTGCTGGGCAAGGCTTATTACTGGTCATCATATCATGCGCACTAGAACCAGAGGGAATTTAATTTCCAGCATATGTGACAGTTGTTAAGAGTCCAAGAGTCAACATTCACATAAGGCCTAAATTAGTGGAAAAAATAAAGGCTTATTTTAGACATTACATCATTCTTATCTATATTGTGTGCAGCCTTTGTTTGATTTCATTCAACGCTGACATGGGGGAACTGGCTCAACAGTAATGATTGTTTAAGTGCCCAGTTATAAACTCTGATTAAAGCCAGACATACAAACAAAAGGACTCGTCAAATAAGATCCTGATGCATCATGAATGAATGGGAAAACACATGGAGCCACATGACTGCAGATCTGTTGTCCTCAACTGACCTGATAATCATTCATGTGTTTTACTGGGTTTTGTGACCCTTTGGCCTCTGGAGCCTGTTAAAAACATGTGTGTCAACAACAAAACAAGCACTTACTTCCTCATTCCTGAAGCTCTTTTGGCAGGTTAGTGGTTTTCGGCCAATGACACAGTGTTTATCCAGCTCAGGTGACCGGCCCAGCATCTCAAAGTCCAACTGTCAAAACAACATCAAAGTTCACTTTGGTCATGAGAGGCCAGCTGAGAGGAGAGTTTTGATCCACAGTTTTGTTTTTTTCTGGTTTCTTCTTGTAAGTCAATAATCAAACAGCTTCCATTTAACAATACACAACCAATTTCATTGTCATTGAGCTAGTTCACTGTCTCTGTCCATCACTCTACAGCAGAAAACAACACTTCAAAATAAAGTGTGTTTCTTATCAATTTGACACATTTGCGAGTCACTTGCAGTCCTTTCAGAAGGGATCAGTAAGCCACTTTTGGACTGCGACCCACCAGCTGGGAGCTACTGCCCTGTAGACGACCATTATAAAAGAGATGTCTGTACAACTGTTGACAGGACACCTCGAACTGCAAACAAGGTCAATTATGATTCTTTATTATGAATTTTTCATCCATGGAGATTTAATTTTTGTAAAAATTTTCCTGGATCCCAGAAAATGATTGAAAAATCTGTTTTGTCATCACAATGTTAAGTCTAAAGCTGAGTGGGAACGCATGAGCTGAGCCAGTGGGAGAAACTTTAGTGGGCCACTGTAACAGTAAAACCTAATAAAAAATTGCCGAGCAACTCCATGTTAATGAAAATGAACCATATTGCCATTCTCTATCTGGTTATTATGAAAATCTATGGAACAGACTTTAACAAAACAGCAGCAAAGAAACCTGAAACTTCCAGCGTACAGCGAGAGTTAGCATTAGCATAGTTAAAGTTTTGACAGCAAATAAGGTAGCATGTGCCGCTTTTGGATGTTAACCAGACACCTGCAGCTTCCTTCCACTATCTGTCGGAAAACCTTATTGTAGCAGCTTCCTTCCACTATCTGTCGGAAAACCTTATTGTAGCAGATAATATTGTATGTTTCACAAACATTATTAAGGGTTCAGCCGCTGCTGGTTAGCCTACAAGCTAACAGGCTAACAAACAACAAAAATAAAAGATGCTAACTGCACTTACCATTCTGATACGTTAGCTAGTCAATTTTCCTCCAGACCTTTCCTCTAACGTTACTCATATGAAGCCAGGGACAACAGCACCATTTAACAAAGGTAACGTGACAAAATTAAGCTCCATTACAACTCACGGTTCACTAACAAAACAACTGTCTTATACTAAACACATTTTCCAAACAAATACAACATGCTAACGTTATTAGCACAAGCCTATGACATTTTACATTGTATAAATTAGCCAAGTAACTAGCCTAAATTTCCTCTGCTCATATGAAGCCAGGATAAATCACACACAAGACTTAAAACGCTATGTTTGTGGAGGCTTTATTGTCTTCACAGTTTATTGTTTCTTATCTGTGAAATTAAAGTAAATAAAAGCTGTTTCCACTGAGGGAAATGTCAGCTTACAAATTTGTTTAGTTACATTTCTGGGGAGGTGCACGTCAGGTTGTATAAATAATGGTTAGCTCTGTTGGCAGTCTTGCCTTTGTTAGCACTGTTAGCCCTGTTAGTATCGCTGACTGATAATGTCATCAGGGAAGCAAAATGTCCTACTCTGCTTCTGATTGGCTTACCCTCAGTGGTGGGAAATTTTCCTTGAGGGCTTTCTACCAGAAAGGGATCTCTTTGTTAAGGTTTGGGGGAAAAGTCGGAGTTTGGGTTAAAATGAATAGCTTTCTGTCGGAAAGGGGTTTCTTGGACAGGACCTCCAAGGAACACTACTCCCATGTGCTACAGGGTGTAGAGTGGATCAGGGATGAGATTTTTTTGTAGACCGACACGGAAGTAAGCTTCGCCCTGGTTCCCTCGACAAAAGGCCAATGGCATTTTTTTCCATTGAATTTTGGATTATTGCAGAAAGTAAGCTCTGTGGCAAATAAATGTTTATGATATTGACATGTTTCTATTTAGCAAGATAATCTTAGAGTAGATCTACTTCCATCCCCTTTTCAAAGTTTTTTTTATCTATTATGTGGGAAATCCATGTTTAACAAAATGATATTAGCAAGCCTATAAAACATGTTTGGAAAGGGACTTTAAACATACACTGTCCTCTCAAGTTATATTGGTCATCTGCCATTTTAATAAAGCTTTACATTATTTTATGGACTACGTATGAAGAGAGAACAATGACTGATCACTTAAGGTGCTTTGCTGCATTTTTGGTTGCAAAACATACTGCTTGTGATTTCTGTCTCCCAAGGACCTTCTACTTTGTTGCATGAGGAAAAGTACAACACTTCAAGCCCAGACTGGCTCTTTGTCAGGTGCAGAGGAATTGGACAAGGAAAGGGGAACATGGTTAACAGTGTCTGGAACCTTGGAAAGCCAAAACCTCAACTCTAAACCACAGTACATTAACTCACAAGCCACTCCTCTACATCACAGATTTCAATCAAAGTCAATCAGTTTTTTAATAGAGACACTTAATGTCAATCATCTCTAAATGTATTTGAAATGTTCCTGACAGATGTCTTAAAATAAATTTTACTGTTCCATAAAACAGATTTGGACTGTGAAGATTCACGCTGACACCACACCATAAAAACACTTCCAGATTCAGGGAAACAGTTTAGGAGCGACTTCTGGGTCTGTTTTTGGTTATTTTAAGGACATGCTGCCAAACCACAGCGAATTACACTTTGAGTAAAAATAACAACTTAAATGTCAAATTGTGCCGGGAATTCCCCCTTCATTAGCCTCAGGGTTTATGATGCTGACCACAAAAGTTATCAGCAATCAGATCATCAAATATAATTATATTTAACTAACATTTTGACCTTTTTGGGCTCACTACTGAGCAGACACAGAAGTCAAATGGTGGCTTGGGTCTTTAAAGCTGTTTGTTTGAAATGCCACATCTGACGTCTGCAAATATTATCAGATATCTGTCATTTTAGTAAAACATGTTATCTTCTTGTTTCAAAAACCTTGATATATTACTCTCTTTGATCAACTGCCCTCTGATTGCACTGAGATAGAAATATGGAAACTTTCTCTGAACCTCTTGATCACGTCAGCGTGAGTGGTTTCAAGATACCATTTTCATTTTAGGTATTTATGGGACCCAAACCCAGAGTAAACCTAAAAGCCACAGCATTCAGATAAGAAATACAACAGATGTTGAAGTGAACCTAGAATATTTGTGTTATTAAACATGCTCTAGTAGCTATTTGTCATGTGTCTGGGATATTAAACCCATTGCATGCTAACGTTACCTGCACCAAAAAGAAGACAAAATCAGCTGCTAGCTGAAGAGTCAAATGTGCTTGTCAGGTACTGGAGTTGAAATGAGAGTGAATATTGGACTTACATTCATCAGATGGACAGAGACATGAAGCTAATATTGATCCTTGTCTGCTGAAAGAACACCTTGGCCATATCTGCAGGTGTTGTCACTTAATTTGCTTGATTAGCTTCTCCTCTGTGTGGGCTCAATTTGAAATGAGTCTCCCTGACTCTCTTAAAGGCCCGGTCACACCATATTTGTGTTGTACTCATAAATAACCCTCTAAATCACATATTTCTTTCACCTTTTACAATAGACTAGGATAACCTGTCAGGTAAATACAACATTTGCCAACATATTTATTGTTCTTACTAGCGCTGTACACCAAGTTTGCCTTTCCAAATGCTGAAAAATGTCTTTGCGACAGGTGCCAATGGATGGTGAAAGTCCCTTTGGCTTTTAACGTTGTGTGAAATGAGTGTAGGATCAACCAGCAGTAAGCGAAACAGTGTGTGAGAGTTTTTCACCTTTATTTTCACTTTTAAAGTCTGCCAGTTACTGACCAACGTATATAGGAGCTACGGGCTAGCTGGGGGGGTTGTTGCTGTGTTTTTGGTTGTGTTACCTCCCGGGGTTATTATCGACAATGCCGATCCGATCAACAGAAACAATAACGCCCACCTTCCTTCCCTCCCTTCCCCCAGTCCCTTAGGTCGTCCTGGTAGGTATAAGCTTACCCCCATTAGCATTGTTAGCTCTGTTGGCACTCTTGCCGTTGTTAGCACTGTTAGCTCTGTTAGTATCGCTGTCAGATAATGTCAACAGGGAAGCATAATGTCCTACTCTGCATCTGATTGGCGCACCCTAAGTGGTGGGAAATTTTCCTTGAGGGTTTTCTACCAGAAAGGGATCTTTTGATAAGGTTAGGATCTATACTAAACACATGACTTTATTAGTAGCTATGGCTCTGCATACTTGCACAGCTTAGGTCCCCTAATATGGCCACTAGAAGATGAGTTACATCACCTAATTATACAAGGCTGATTCATTTCATTCAGAGAGTACGCAGGAAAAGGTTCAAGAGTTATTGGAGCAGGTTTGGCTGTGGCATGGGGCTGGAATTGTGACCTTGGGATGCTCTCTAACACAGCATCTAATCCTAGAGATGAAGTCCTTGATGTTTTTACCCAGTGACTCCTCTGCAGCCTGGGGGGGAGCAGCTACTGCTTCCCTGCTGACTGACCGACCTCCACAGTGAGGCCAGCAGAGATATGATGATGATGAAGTGTTAGTGTGAGTGTGTGTGGAGGATGAGGGCCGGGCCAGTGGACCAAGCAGGGGGCATTTCAACACCAGCATGTGACCCGCTAGAGTTTCATTACTGATGGACGGACCAGTGGGCCCACTGGGGATGTAGACTGGTGCTAGAGTTTCAAAACAACACCCAGTGTGTGTTGCTGTGTGTGTGAGTGTGTATGAGTTTATGTGCACGATGTAGGTCAAGGCTCGAAGTCCAATGCTGTACGCGGCTTTTCAACTATTAGTGCTGCTATTAGCATCTTCGTCAGTGAGTGCATAAGAATCCCCCCACTAACCCTTCTCACACACACAAACACACTTGCAGATGGCTTCAGGATGCGTCAGAGTTTCACCTGACCGCATTTCATTTCCATGTCACCCAGCGGGAGGCCTGACCTCGTTGACGTTCAACAACAGCATCTGTCTTCGGGAAAGACTCCATTGACGGGGGGGACGCCTCCCTCTCACATCCTAGAAAGTTTCCTATTTAGGTAGCAAGTGAGAGGGCTTTCCAGGTATCCTCAGAGCAGATGGTGTGGACATCTTATAATTGGATATGTATTGGAAGCAAAAGAGCCTGCCCTACAAAATAATGGCTAATATTAAACTAACACTTGCGATGTAGAGAGGTCATGTCCAACATTCAAGTTGGATTTTGTTTCGCCAACATTCAGTTATCAGTATCCACTGCCGCTGCAGGGGTGGCTGTGGCTCAAGAGGTTGAGTGGGTCATCCACCAATTAGAAGATCAGCGGTCCTATCCCTGCCGCCAAAGCAACCTTGGGCAAGATACTGAACCCCAAATTGCTCACGATGGTTGTTCCATCAGTGTATGAGTGTGTGTGTGATTACTGAGTAGCAGGTGGCACCATGTATGGTAGCCTCAGCCACCAGTGTGTGAATGGGTGAATGTGGCTCGTAGTGTAAAAAGCGTTTAGAGTGGTTGGAAGTGCAGTGCAGTCCATTTACATTTACATTGAAGGGACACTAAAATAAGGGCCAATTGTCATTTTACCCAAAATAAAACATTATTACTTTGTTAGCCATTATTAGCCATGGGCTTGCCATCGGACCCGCATGAGAGCTAACAAGATAATCACTGTTTCGTCTGGGTTAAAGGAGGAAGTGTTGAAATTTTACGCCGAAATATTTAACTTATAATATGAGCAGAAAACCCATCTATCATATTTCAGCCCTTCAGCAAGCAGAGGTGTAAAATCAAGTCAGACTCAAGTCACAGATTTGATGACTTCAGATTCATCTTGACAAAATCAAAAAAGACTTGCAACTCGACTTGGACTTTTCTATTAATTCATGTCTTTGTCAATCCATACAGGGCAGTTTGCAGTTGAAATGTGACTTTCGCATATCCGTCTTATTACACACACTCACTCATGCAATTACTGCCGAGGGGTATAGCAGGGTCAGCCATGATACAGCACCCCTGGAGCAGTTTAGGGATTCGGTGCCTTGCTCAAGGGCACTTTGGCAGTGCCCGGGGGCAAACTGGAACCTCTCCAGCTACCAGCCCATACTTGGGTCTGTATGGGGACTTGACCGGTGACCTCTAGTTCCCAAGCCAAATCCCCACAGACACTACTACTGCTGCCCCTACTTTAACACCAATGACTTATGACTTTACTTGGACTTGAGTCTTATGACATAAAAATAGTCGATACCTTCCCCTAAGCCCAAAATTAAAAAGTTTGTTATTTAGAAAGTGTGCCACAAAGCAATTAATTTCCCTTCATTAACACTTTTCATTCCCAGGAACTTAGTCACTTACTCCTCTTTATCCCCTTTGGGACATAAGGCTTCAATGAGCTCTTTCCATTGCATTCGATCCTTGGCAGCATATAACACCTCTCTCTATGACAGGTTCATCTTGTCCAACTCTAGTGTCAAAGTTCTGCACCAGGTGGTTTTGGGCCTTCCAGGTTTTCCTTTGCCTGGTGGTGTCCATCTTAAGGCGACTCTCGTGATCCGGCCCTGTTATATTCTTAGCACATGGCCTAGCCATCTCAAAGGTCTGTGTGTGATTTCTCTGGTGATGCTCCGGTTACCTGTTTTCTTGTACAGTTGAAGGTTGGAGATTTTGTTTGGCCAGAACATGTGATGTTTTTGTGATGTTTTGTGATGTCTGTGATATGTCTGTGCCTGTGATATTTGTGATCGATCTCTGTAAATGTACAGTTAGTGGAAACGAATTTCCCTCTGGGACGAATAAAGTAAGTCTAAGAAGATCTGGCATGTTTGTCTAAGGCATCCATTGTGAAAGGGTTCCAGTCTCATCATGTCTGTTTTGACCACTCGCCAACTCGCCAACTCTCCAACACTTCCCAGCAAGTGGACACTTAATTCCCCGGATCCACTTTATAACCAATCCAACAGCATTTAGTCAAGTTGCAGGACAGAACCATGAAAAACGTATGTTTTGTTACTGAGCGCCAGTTGTAGATACCACAGATAATTTTGTTCACATAGAATAACTATGCAGTTGTCAACAAAGAGCTAATTGCAGTATAAAAAACATGTGAGTTACTTTACTAATCCCCCTGAGGGGAAATTCAGCGTTTTCACTCTTGCTTGTCAATTACACACAGGTCCGAAAGACACACACATGCACAAACAGGACCTATACATGCACAAAGTGGAGAGATGTCAGAGTGAGGGGGCTGCCCTTGGTGAGGTGCCCCGAGCGGTTGGGGGGTTCGGTGCCTTGCTCAAGGGCACCTCGGCAGTGCCCAGGAGGTGAACTGGCACCTCTCCAGCCACAAGTCCACGCTCCATATTTTGGTCCGGACGGGAACTCGAACAGGCGACCCTCCGGTTCCCAACCCAAGTCCCTATGGACTGAGCCACTGCCGCCCCCAAATACTAATTTTAAAAAGTATATATGATTTTTGTAAATTCAATGCACCATTCTGTTCTTAAAATGGCATTATGTTTAGTAAAGAGTACATCATGACTTGTTTGGGACTCGAAACTCAAGTTTAGGGCTTGGGATTTGACTCGGAACTGGTCAATCGTGACCGTTTTTAATTTTTTGATTGTCGCAAAAAAAATGTAGCACCCCCCCACTGGGTGGCGCCTTGCCTAGGTTGCCTGTGGGAAGCATGCTACTCTCAGGAACTTTAAACATCTTAAAGACATATTAAACCTCTGTGATACAACATTTGAATCTTGGGTGATTATTAGTGAGACTAAAACCCCTTTTCCACCACAATTAGCATGTGCAAAGGTTTTTTTCATACATGTTGCAACTCACTAAAAATAGGCTATAGACTCCCTTCCCATTGCAAGTAGACTGGAGCCATGTACACAGCTCTGCGTCTGTGTCCTGTTCAACTTCACGGACTGGCCAGACGACAGGTTAGTAAACAGTAGAAAGCAGCATGGAGGCCGGTGAAAATGTGGTGATGGTTACTCCTATACATCTCTTTTTTCAGTCTCTTTCAAACTCAGTCGATGTTTGAGTGCTTTTTGGGCGGAGAAAGACGGTATCTGTGGTGGCGCGTCATTGCATCTTGCCGGCAAAGGGACTAAAATTAGTGTGTTTCCTAACTGGTAGGAGTCGGAGCCAAAAAAAAAAATCAGTGTCTATTGCAGAGTCATTTCACCTGAGTGTGAATGCCGATTGTAACCTTTCCTATTACATACAAAAGCCCGATGTTAGCGGGTGTTAGTGGGGTTTTTTTTGTGTAGTGGGAAAGGCGCTTTATTCTCATTGAGCAGGGATTCTGTCTTACTTAAGGACAATTTGGCAGGACACCTTGCATCCATGAGCGCAGGGAACACGTAATCCGTTTTTGGTAATCGGATGGGCATTCTTAACACCAAGGAACCTCACCGCTTCCACTAGCACCAGTTTAGTTCAAATTCATTATTATTATACGCGCAACAATTACAGAGATGCAGTCATTGGCAATGTAAATCTTAGGCCTCACGCTCCCCTCAACATGCTCTTTAAATATCTTTACAATATAATAAACACTAAATCTGAATCTAAGACATAAAACAGTGCAAATTAAATTATAGGCCTGATATACAAATATAAATGAAATAGAAATACAGTAATTACATTTTTGAAGACAGTAATGCAAATAAAGGAACATAATGTAAACAGGAAGGTATAAACAGTTTGGAGAATGGTAAGTGAAGTATATAAAGGTAAGGGGCAGTATTAATCAATTGTGTGATATCGTGTTTTGTTTTTTGTTGTGCTTCCCCGAACTTATCTTTGAGCAGTGAATGGCAGCCGGGGAAACACGCTCTGACAAAAGATCAGTATGTCTTTTCAGGAACCAGCAGACAGCAGCAGCTCTAAACAGCTTAGAGAGCTGACACAACACACACAGACCACCTCACCTCCGATCCTCTCTTGTCTCTATAGCTCAGCCAATACTAATCAGGAAGTAGATTAGTCAAGAGAGCCTGTAGCCTCAAACAGCTTAGCAGACCGAAACAATAGCTGCAGCTACCACACAGAGAAACAGGAAGGTGAGGGAAGAAGTCCTCCGATGCTTAGACTGTGTATGGATTTCATTTCTATAGTGATTTTATGCTCTTTATTTTGTTTGCGCATTATTTATATAAAACAGGAGTATCTGTTTACCTGTGAAAAATGTGATCAACAGGTGTGCATTAGATAGGAAAATGCAGTGATGTCTATGATGTCTCCTAAAGAGGTTCTTTATGCATCTTTTTTCTTGATTGAATTTCTATTTGTTCTGCTTCTTAAATATTTTTATTTAAAAAATATATATTTTTGATAATTTCTTGGCCTCATAAACATCATTTTTACATCTGTCTTCAGTATTGATGAATCTAAATATTTGCCATACATTGCTCAACATCACACAGAAACAAATAGTTTCTGTAATAATTTTAAAAACAATCTAAATAAACCATTTGAAAGTTGAATAACCATCTCTAAAGGCAGGATAAACTGTTTGTATGTTAACCCTGAAAGGTTTTCCTGCCAGTTTATATATTTAGAGTATTTAAAGTTTAATTTGCAGTTTTTATGTTTACTTTGTTCATCATTGTGGCCCTGTCATATCCCAGCCAGTATACAGTAAACATGAAGTTTTATAATGTAATGTGTACAATTACACCAATATGTGAGCATTTTGTTCTACTCCTGCTGGATCCATCATATAATGACTGGATAATTTCAACTTTTTCATGTTGTGTGGTACTGTTCATGTTCTGGGTACTGTGACAGACTCTGTGCTGTATTGCTGCCATCTGCTGGTCAATAAGTGTATTGTGAGACCTCTGGAGCCCTTACATAGTCCATACATTGGCACACACAACACCCTTAGATACACCTGTTTCTCAAACAAATTAACAATCAATTAAATCACCATTAAATATTTGACTTTTAGGGCTCCTGGTGGAAATTTTACTTCATCAGATATATATTTAATTGAGCTATTTCAACATTACAGTGTGTCTAGTGATGGCTGGTGGTGACAGTGGGTGGGTGGGCTAACATTATATCCATCAGTGTATGCTGCAATAACAGCAGCATCACATCTGGATTTAGACTTTTGCATAAGGAGACCTATGAAGAAAAACCACGGTCTGAATTTGTCAGATTAAAACTATTTTAATATTATATAACATTTTGCATCTATTTCTGTTTCTACTGTTCTTCTATTTCTCTGCTAGTTGGAGTAGGTTGATTTGAATGCACTGTTTACAATAAGTAGTACCTTTATGTGTTATGTCTAACAGCCATTTCTAACAACAACATCTGTCACTATGTACTACGCTAAACCAATGTTCTCATATACATAAAGGAACAATAAAAGTTATATTTCCTCTTCATTTGTGTTCTTGTGAAATCTCTGTGTATCTCTGTGTGCAGATCACGTAGTTTGGTGATAATAAATAAGTGACGAACAAACTTCTCAGCTCACCTTGTAGATCAGTGTCCTGTATGTCATCACACAGACAGCTGTCTCTGTCTCCCTCTAGAGGATAACACAAGTCACTGCACTCGAGCAGTATTAGATACCAAGTTACAATAATATAACATGTTGGAGATTTTTAATCTCGGAGGCTTTTCCTGGTTATATTAATTTTCAAATTAAAAAAGTAGGCTAGAAATGTAGGGTACCTTCACTGTCTATAATTGACAGTTCAGCCCAAAATCAAAAATACATATTTTTCCTCTTACCTGTAGCTCCATTTATAAAGTACTGGAGATATCGGCTGTCAAGATGTCTGCCTTCTCTGGTACAATGGAACAAGATGGCACTTAGCTTGTGGTGCTTAAAGCGCCAAAAAATTACATTAAAAAAGTCAACAGTAATGTCTCTTTACAGAAATCATGACCTAGTCACTCAAAAATAATCCACAGACCTTGTTGTGAGCAGTTTCATGTAGGAACTATTTTCCCTCTACCGAACTACACCCACCAACCGTATCACTGCGCAGAAAGACGTGTGCATCTACTGCTAGCTCACTTAACACCACTGAGCTAGCTAACAATTTATGCTAACAATACAGCCCAGCTAAGGAGGACGCCATTAATGTGTAACATGGCCTTTGAAATAATTTAAAAATAAATTTGAGTATTTTTAAGTTAATGCTTATAGTGGTTGTAGAGTTGATGAGGCTACTTTGCCTCTTTATCTCTTTAATGTGCACTACCCTGTGTTTATGTGATAAAGACCTTCAGTATTTACACAGTTATGCTAAATATTCGACACATTTTATAGAAAATATTAGGAAGTACTTCATGAGGACAAAAACAGCAGCAACAGCGGTTGATTCAGATTTACTCCATTGTTGTTGCTCTTTAGCTAACAAGAGCTAACTACTGAAGCTATACTTGTTAGCATCTGTGAGCTACGCTTTGGCTTTCCAGTAGAAACACTGCAGTTGGTTACCATTCCAGTCTCGGCACCTCTCTTCTTGCATTTACAATCCAAACAACTGGAGAACTTTTAGGCAGCAAAAGACCTGATGATGAACTGGATGTGACTATAATGTGAAAAAAAAAAATAGTTATTACAGTTGAAGCCTGATGACTGGTGACAATAAACAGAGCCATCAGGCCAACATTTCTATGCTGAGTCTAAGAGGGTTGTAAATGGGTTGAAAAATGGGCCCTGTTTGGAATTGTCCACTGGTTCTTCAATGGGATCATACCGATTTCCCACAAGGTTGATCTTACCCAAGTGGGCTCCAAATAAGATCCCCATGCTGGGCCCATACCCACTTGGTTGCCCTAACATAACCCATGCATGGCTCATTTGGGTGAACCCATCCATGTGGGCAATTGGCATGGGGCCATTATTGAACCAGTAAACAATCCCATAGAGAGCCCATTTTCAGCACATTTACTAACCACATGAGCCCCACATGCAAATGTTGTCTGGGTACATTCAGTTCTGATTAACACAGCAGTCAACATAACCAGTTCAAGCACTGATACGAGCAGTTTATTATTTTTCTCCACCTTAAAATAAAAAGAATTAACATCTCCTGTTCCTACAAAAACAGGCTGAGGGTAGAGAAGACAGTCAGAGGGGGCAGCACAAGGTGGCACCAAAGACAGTTACAGGATAATCACTACAACCATGATACACTCACCCAATCTCAAAGTGGCTACATCCAGCTAGCACTACACACCACTTCACTATGAACCCTGGTGTTACACCACCACTTTAATTTCACTTAATCTGGGCAGATTATTATCCAATAATGGAGGCCTACAAATGGCTAGCTTGGCCTTTTCTAACCTAAGCTCCTCCCACTGACAAGCCCTATTTCCTCATCTATCCTCCCCTAATCCACCCAAAGTCCTCGGTCCTAAAGTCCTCCTCACTACACCATGCTGAAGTTGTGTAGTGACGAATGAAGAATGCTACATCTTCAGCTCCCACAGTCAACATGAGGCGTCATAGCACATCACAGCAACAGACTCCGAGCCATGAACCCACAGTCCCACATAGAGCGGCTCAGTGAACGTAGTCTGGTATCTGTGGGGGAGCGTCATGGTGTCAGAGACATCACAGAAGGACAGAATACCTGCCCGGTGATCCAGGTACACTCCCACTCTGGATGACAGAGTGTATGGCTTGGCAGCATGGATGTACACATGTCTGACCTGATAACGACTGTCGAAACAATCGACAGCCCAAGACTTGTCATTGAACCCAATGACGCTCTCAGTTCCTTTTCTGCTGATGTCCTTGTATGAGACGCCAACGGAAATAGCTCCCCCGCTCCTCTCCACCTCGAAGTAGTGACGTCCAGTCAGACTCTCATTACTCAGGACCAGAGACCCGTCCATGAATCTATCTGGGTGACTGGGATATCCCTGATCCTCTGCCATTTTTGTTACTTTTCGATTCCCATCCGATAACAGCAGGTATCCATTCACTGTGTTTGGATCCAGGGTTATTTCACATGAGTGTTTGAGGAATTCAGCCCTGGTTTTGGGCTCGTCCACCTCAGCATCTGTTGGTGACAGCATGGTTTGATCCTCATTGATCCTTCCCTGTGGTGTATCTGACACAGCTACCGTCTCATCTGCAGGTCCTGGAGCAGCTTGGAGTCCTGTCTTCTTCGGCTGCTCCACTGAATCTAACATGTTGGTTTCCTCCAGGACACGCCTCGGCATGAAGACCTGTCCGCACTGAGGACAGCTGTGGGTTTCCTCCTGATTCTATTCATCGCAGTGGCTTTTAATACAGCGCACGCAGTAGCTGTGCCCACAGGGAATTGCCACCGGATCTTTGAGTAGATCAAAACACACTGAACAGTGTTTTTCCTGGTCAGAGTGAAGTCCTTGCTGCGCCATGACAGAAACAAACAGTTTCACTTCCTGATAAATGCTTGCCTCTGATTCGAAGTTAATTTCCCTCATATGCACTTGCTGATCCGCGTTGAATGTGGATTGTCAGCTCTCACACTTAACAGCATGCTGGTTAGACTCATCTGAAAACTTGTAGATCTATGGAGGCAGGACTCTTAGGCTGAATGGAACTGGCTGTGTTGTAGAGCAGAGGGAGGGGTTATCTGGGTTTCCTTCTTCCTGGAAGAGGACGGCGTGTGTTAATAGCTGCTGTTTACAAGAATGACTGAATAAGGTCTACCTATAACACCTTTCTCTAACAAAACAAAAAAGGAAAAAGTAACCACAGAATCTGTTCCATATGCCGTTTTATTAAGGAGGAGGAAATTGCTTGGAGAAATGCTGTTTCTCCTATCTCCTACATGCTGTTTTTTAGGAGTACAATAGAGTCTAATACGAATGACATCCAATCACACAAACTTTAAAGACTGAAATGAATACTACGTCCAAAGAAAGTCCTGTCTACTGAAAATGTATGATTACCGCCAAGAGAGTTATATCCTATGCATCAACATAGACCATTAGGATTTACATGCGGGTCTACACTGGATTTTCTAGCAGGCTCATTTTAAGGTTTTTATTCCAACATTAAAGGCGCTGTATGTAACAATGTGGCCAAAACGGTTACTGCACTCAAATTCAAAATACTGCCGCGAGTCGTGTCCGCCCCCCCTCCCCTACAGATTCGAGGTTGCTGGACAGCGGCACGCTGGAGACTGATTTGTTTGCCCACGGGCGGCTGCCGTGGCAGGGCCGCGTCGCCGCGTCCTTGATCTTCGGTTTTCCAGCGGACCGTTCGAGCAAGTCCGGCTTCTCTGCTGCTAACGCTGCTGCCGGGATACAGCTGAGGAGGAGCCGGCTGCTAATGCTATGTACCGGGACACTGCTAATGCTGCTTGCCGTGCTGCTGTAGCTCAGTCGTAACTGTAACTGATGCTGAGACTCTACTGATTGCGTGACTGGTAGATGGCGGTGGGTGGCGCAACAGGCCAAAACACAAATTCAAAACATAAACATGATTTGCGGACCGTAAAATATTTTTTTAAATGCGAATATTCTGGCTGTACTATTGTTGTCGGTGAGATCAGTATGTTATATGAACATTACTCCTCAGTCTCTGTGACATATTAGGAGGATTTTACGACTATTTGCTTTGGATTTCTTACATATAGCTCCTTTAATTCAAGTATAAATATTTTTGAGAAGTGTGAGTAACAGCGTTAGATTATCTTACTCTCAGTGCCAAAATGCAGGCGCTGCACCAGACTGTCAAGATGAAGAGAGAGCTGAGCCAGAAGGTCAGCTCTACGTCCATCTACGTCCCAACCCTCACCTATGGTCATGAGCTCTGGGTAGTGACCGAAAGAATGAGGTTGTGAATACAAGTTGCTAAAATGAGTTTTCTTCATGGGGTGGCTGGGCTCAGCCTTAGAGATAGGGTAAAGAGCTTGGACATCTGGAGGGAGCTCGGAGTAGAGCCACTACTCCTTTGTGTCGAAAGGGGTCAGTTGAAGTGGTTCGGGCATCTGATCAGGATGCTCCATTGATGGCAGGATGCCTCCTGGGAGCCTCCCGTTAGAGGTTTTCCAGGCACGTCCAACTGGTAGAAGGCCCTGGGGCAGACCCAGAACACGCTGGAGGGATTACATATCTCATCTGGCCTGAGAATGCCTTGGGGTCCTCCAGGAGGAGCTGGGAAGCATTGCTGCGGAGACCAGGACCCCGATAAGCAGATGAGATGGATGGATGGATGGATGGATGGATGGATGGATGGATGCCAAAATCGTCCTCCTATAGCCAAGATAACTTTGACTCTTTTCATTGTTAAAATAATCCAGCCATGCCTCAAAAGCTACACAATTGCACACAGCAGAAAAAAATGTATCAAAAGTTTGACATCTTAATAACTTGACAAAATGCATACCTGTAAATTTTAGGCGGTCTAAATCTAGATTTGATGTGATATTAGTCATTAACTAATCAGGACAATTACTGTGCAGCTCATTCTGCCAAACTCACAGAAGTGTGACTGCTGCTGCTGCAGATTGCCCACATTAACATTATTTGCTCTATTTTACATGAAATACAGTTAAACACATGCACATGCAATGCATAGGCTAGAAGACTTTGCACACACTCTCTTCTGTGCCACTCGTTGTAAAGATGAAAAACTGTTACAATGAAAAACTATTTCTGTTGCTTTTCCTGAGCTAATCCATTAATACACAAACCTTTATTTATCAGAATATGAATTTTATATAAGTCAGATATAGTTTGTGTCAAATAAACTAATTTAAGAGAAGTGCTTCAGACATAAAAAATGAAAATTACAGATTGTAGAATCTATCTTTATGTGATTCTTATGTGTCATAGACTTTCTATAATCTATCTTTATGTGATTCTAACGAGTCATAGACATTATAGAATCTGTCTTTATGTGATTCTTATGGCACACATTCTAGAATCTATCTTTAGGTGATTCTAATGTGTCGCAGATATTCTAGAATCTATCTTTATGTGATTCTTATGTGTCACAGACATTCTAGAATCTATCTTTATGTGATTCTAATGTCATAGACATTCTAGAATCTATCTTTATGTGATTCTAATGTCATAGACATTCTTGAATTTATCTTTATGTGATTCTAATGTGTCATAGACATTCTAGAATCTGTCTTTATGTGATGCTAACATATCACAGACATTCTAGAATCTATCTTTACGTGCTTCTAATGTGTCATAGACATTCTAAATTCTATCTTTATGTTCTTTCAGACTTCAATCATCCAATCCACCAAACAACACCAAATAAGAGTCAACAGCAATAAAAAGCTGTTTGGCATTGGCAGAGAAGATTTGGCAGATTTCTTATGGGCACAACCCACATACTCAGCTCTGCTGCTCATCCCACAAATACATGTTCCTTACAAATGTGGCACCATTTAAAAGAGAAATAAACAGGCTTTCCAATGGTATAAGATTTACTGCCAAGGATTGTCACAACAAAGAAATAATCTACCAAACACAAGTTACTTTTTGTGCCTAGTGTATGTGTCATTCTAACAGGTTGTAAGGTTTTCAGAATCTATATGTAAGTTAATGGGTTATAGAGATTTAAGAATCTTTCTATGTGTGATTCTAATGTGTCATGGAGATTCTACAATCAATATGTAATTGTGACCAGTGATTGTCAGAGATTCTATAATCTATCTAAATGGGATTTTTAGTGACGTACATACGAAGAGGAAGGCAGGATATGTTTGAAAAGATATGGGAACCGTGTAATGTGTTTGTTAAGAGTATCGATAGCAAATGACAATGAGGAGGAATAAGCATTCAGTTATGTAAACCTCATAACAGGGTTAATGAGTTCAAATCCCTGTAATTGTTATAGGTCATTAAATTGTGCACAAATGTTTATGGCTGAGAAGTTTGTGATGTGTATGTGTATTGTTTGTTTGTAATTTTTGTTTTTGTTTTGTTTTTGTTTACAACACTTGTACCACAGCAGGTGCCTTTATTAATGAGGCACGCACAGGTCTACACATTTGCTATAATTCTGTGAATATTTACAAGTGTATGTGTGTATATAAGAAAAATGTCAATAAATATATTGTTTAAAAAAATGGGATTTTTATGCATCACAGAAATTCTATGAACTATCTGATTTAAAGCGTCATAGAGATCCTAGAATCTATCTATATGCAATGCCAATGCATCACATACACACAGGCACACGCGCACATGCAATATCACATCTGAGTGGAACGTTGAGGAGATGACCTTCCTCACACAATTACGCAACAGAACTGCCACATCACTCGCATTTTTCACATGGCTAACCATACATGAGCTTTTACTGTTATTCTGATCATGTCCTCCTCTTCTTTAATCAAAATTTCCTGCATTCTGTTGAATTTCAATGCTGCCTTTTCTGCATCAGTTTAGGGTGAAATTGTCTTTAATTTCATCAAAATAAAAGTCCTCTGCTACGTTCATATTTTTATTGAGGGTAATAAATGCATGTGCCCTGTGTTTCTCCAGAAATCTAGCCTATGGTTGGAGTAACAACCTTAAGTATTTATTAGGATGCTTTTCCACAGTAGGATATTCAACTATTCTCTTGTGGTGATAATCATACATTTTCTGAAGACAGCACTTTGGACATAGTATTTATTTCAGTCTTAAAAGTTTATAACAACTTCTGGATAACATGACATGAAAAATAAACAAAAAAAGAAAAAAAAAACAAATACACATTTTTTAATCGCACCCCAGGTTGACATAATTAGAATTCATAAAAGCAGTTTTGAAAAAATAAAAATAACAATAAAATCACAGGAAAAAAAAAAAAAAAATCTTCCCCCCTAAAACAGCTCTTGTAGACTTTCAGTACATCAGGAGTCTGTACACCCGACGTGAGAGAAGTGTCACATCAGGGACTGTTAACAACAAATGTACAGACACTTCAACCTGTGTTTCAACAGGGTCGAGTGTGAACACTTTTTTACCAATTTTAGATACAAATTCAAGCCAGTCAAAGTGGATTTGAAGGTTTTGGGGTGCAAAGCCCCCAAAACCTCAGGCCCTCTTTTTACGAGCAAAGCCCAGCACCTGGAAATGTTAAAGAACACAAAACAAATATCGAGGTTTTCTAATCAAGGAGCCAAGATTTAATTCAAATCCTTTTTGCACAAATATCTGTCACATTCCCCAATCATTAGACTACGTAAAAGCAAATCCCCTTTATCTCAGTTCAACATTTATCAATTCTACAACTTGAATACAAAAGGTTTAAGTGATTGGCATCGTTAATATCATACAAGACTGTTACGTTGAAGGGAAAATGGCTCTGTCTGTGCTCAGTAGTTGGCTTTATTTTTCAGTGAAATGCCTGAACTTTGTTAGCGTTTGAAAACAGCGAACAATCTCCCCACAGCCGAATAAAGTTTATATACCTTTTTATCCTCTTTTTTCAAATATATATTTATTATATATAAAATACTGTTTCATTCATAAAAGCCTTACTTTGTACAATATCTGAGTCGATGTGCGTCAGTAAGCATTGAAGTGAATGCATGAATGTGTGTGGGTGTATGTGTGTGTAATTGTGTGTGAGCGCGTGAGTGTGTGAGCTAAAAAGGAACCTGGAAAAAATTGTCGTATAACAAACAGCTGGTACCGATTCAGGACCTAATACACTAAAAACAAAAGGTGTTTTACACAATATACACATTTTATTACTTACAAAAAAAAAAAGGTAAGAGGAAGAAGGTGTAGGCTGATGGTTAGAAGGTGGGCTACAGCAGGGTTAGTACCACCAAATGTAACGTTAAAACCACAGAAACATGACGGAGATAGAGAGAGAAAGAGTGTGTGAATGAAGAGCTAGTAATAATAATAAAAAAAAAAAAAGGCAGTCTCGCTAAGGAAAGCTCATCGTCAGTGCATCTCTCATCTTGGATGTTCCGAAGTCAAAGTGCCGATTTGGTAACCGTGGAGACCATCCACTCCTCATCAATAAGGCCAAAAAAAAAAAAGAAAAAAAAAGAAGAAGAAAAAAAAAAAAAAAAGCGCACTTCTGTCTAGACAGGGATGTACAGTATCACATTTTTGTTGCACCAACGTCAAAAGTGACTTTTTTTTTTTTTAAAAAAAAACAAGAGAAAGGAAAATGTGATCCTTTTTTTGGGAAAGAAGGGAGAAGAATGAAAAATGCACTTTTGTTGTCACACATCCATCATGGCACCATTTAGTGGATATTTTTCTGCTTTCATTTTGAGGTACTTCTTAAGAGAAACAAAGAATAAATGTAAGATTTATTTACGTCAGTTTTTTTCTTTTCTTTTTCTTTTTTTTTTTAAGCTGTGTTGCACAGTAGCACCATTGTTTAAGTTGTAAGTTTGTTTTCCGGAAGACAATGCACCATTGGAATTCCACCTTGTCGTCAGGCGACGGCCTATCCGTCGCTGTGACCACCGCCCCCACCCCTTACTTGTCTCCCATCATCCAATCATCTCGGTATTGATTTATGCGTCCCTGGCAACGGTGGGTTTGCTCGTTGCCGTGTGCCGTTACGTCCTCTTCATGCAGACCACGCAACGGCTGACGCGCGTCCGTAGGTTACCCGCCTTGAGTGTCTCCGACTGGGGCTTCCTGTAAGGGCCAAAGGGGGAAGGTGGTTACGACAGGGAGACGGACATATGTGCTTTATATCATTTTCAGATATCAATTCAATTTTCAGGCACGTTAACAGTGAAATTAATTGTTTTTCTGTTTTAAAATGAGCGTTCGACCATTTAAAAAACAGATTCTCTCTCTTCTCATCTGCGACCCCTCTCTGTCCTACATCTCTAAATCTCTTTTGTCTATATCACCCTTTTTTAATGCATCTTTCGTGCTTCAACTTTCACTCATGCAACAGCTTCTCCACTCATGAATCCGCACCTGAACATCTCAGAGGGTTCCACAGTGGCCAGCCAGAAGCTGTACGAGTTGCCGTAGTAGTTGCACGTCCCTCTGCCGTGGCACTCTATAAAGGGCGCGCTGCGGAACTCCTCCAGGCAGGAGCCGGGGGAGGCCAGGGCCTGACCGGAGCCCTCTGCACCTGCACTGGTGTGCTGAGGAGGAGAGGGAAGACTGGTTATGTACTGGACTGCATGTGTGAGGGTAAAGGTTGCGTTAAGCATGTAGATGTGAACAAGAGTGCTGAGTGCAAACATGTCCTACCATCATGAAGGAGTATCCTATCCACAGAGCTTCCCAATTCGAAGGGCAAGTGGGAATCTGGATGGTCTGACTGTGGACTGCGATCACCATGGCTGGAGCTTCACACACTGAACACCTACACACAGAAATGTACAGTTACACATCTTGCATCATCCCTTCAGTCGTCCTCTCTTCCTTCTTCTTCCCTCTGTCTCCACCCTACCTGCTGATGTAGGGCTTGATGCCCTCTCCAGTGATGGGGGCCATGGACATGGGCATGGGCTCCGGCGTGGACAGCCAGTAGGAGTAGTCGTTGCGGGAGGCAAAGTTGCAGACGTTGTTGATGTTGCAGAACATGAAGGGCATGGTGCTGAACCTGCGCAGACAGCTGCCGGCCGTGCCTGGAGCAGAGGAAGAGGAAGGTCAAATATATGATGGTAAAATAAGATCAGGAGGGCTGAGTAAAGTTTAACTCCTTCGTACCAAGGTCCTGTCCGTGCGCCCTCTCGTTGCCCTGCACGTACAGCAGGGAGTAACCGTCGTAGATGAGGTTAGTTCCTTCGGGACAGTAGGGCACATCCTGACCTTGGCTGTGGCGAGTGATGAGGAAGCCGTGGGCTGCAGAGACTGAGCCCGGAGGACCGGGAAGACCCTGTGGACCGTCTGAACCAGGGGGACCAGGGTAGCCACGCTGACCTAAGATCAGAGGAAAGGCGTGTATCAGAAATTAAACTAAATCGTTCAACCACTTAGTCCCGCTGTGTTTCTGGTTTTATAAATTATTCGCCCACCTTCAGTCAAGATGGTATTTTTAACAACTACAACTGAGCTGTGATGGTTGGTACGTCTGGTTCCAGTGTCACTCACCAGGCTGACCAGCGGGTCCGTTGTCTCCCTTCCTGCCGGGTGGGCCGCTGAAGCCAGGAGGACCCTCTGGACCAGAATCCCCAGGATCACCAGGCAGACCTGAGAGCACGGAGACAGAGAAGAGTACTCATTGTTAGATTAGTGAACCGTCTCTGGTGCTAGAACTAGCAACTTATGCAACATGACCCTATATCGATATAAATGGTGTTGTCTAAATCTGTATCTTGTTTGAAAACATATCGATATATCGTACATAGTTACCTTATGAAAATGTCATTGTAATGATCAGACATGTTTCCGATAGGTTGACTGTCCTAAACAATATTATTTTTATCTTCCCGTGACTTTCTTCAGATCGCATCAAAGAGTCCACAGTCACTCACCTGGAACTCCGTCACGCCCAGAAGAACCAGGGAGTCCCCGACCACCGGGCAGGCCTTGAGGACCAGGGGGTCCTCGCTCTCCCTTCACCACGATGGGAGCTGCAGGTACACCGGGGTCACCAGGGGGGCCTAGAGGTCAAATGTCACAAAGGAGAATAATCAGTCATATTTTGTGTTGAAATAAACAGAATTTCTTTTCTATTCCTGACACTATTCACTGTAACCGAAAATCCAAATGTGTTCACCCACCAATGGGTCCGATATCTCCAGGGTCACCGGGAAGGCCGCTGCTGCCAGGAATTCCTGAGTCTCCCTTTGGTCCTGGCAAAAACACAATGATACAAATGTTTGGGTTTTGCTTGCAATGAAACCACAAGATAAAAGTACAGTTTTGGATACTAGGAAGATACAGGAAAAAGCTGTGGGAGTATGGTGGACTAACCAGGGAATCCAGGAACGCCAGGCAGACCGATATCTCCCTTCAGACCAGGACTACCGGGAAGACCAGAGGGACCCTGGTAAGAAAGAGGTCCACAGTTACAACTCCACAAAAAGTTTAACTTTGCTTTTCTTAGATCCAAATCTACCAAATTTAAAGGTCCAGTGTGATGGATTTAGGGGGATTTATTGGCACACATTAGCAGGTGCTTGGCTAGCGGCATTTGCGACAAGCCAAGCAACACTGGATAAACACTGATTTGTAACGTTACACTGCTTTATTCAGCGTTTTACCGGTTTAAATCCCCTGATCTGTTTGTTTTGGAGAGGAAGAGACCTCTACAGTAAGGAATCCTAACCGGGAGTTCACACTTGAACACAGGAGAAGTTTCATCTGGTTGCAATCTGCAATCCTCACCACTAGATGCCCCTAAATCCTACGCACTGCGTCCTCAACCAAATAATCTTACCGAGAATCCAGGAGTGCCACCGTCTCCCTTCTGTCCGGGGAAGCCCGGCTGGCCAGGAGCTCCGGGAATACCCTTCTCTCCCTTAATGCCGCCACTTCCTGGAGGCCCACGGGGACCCTCTGGTCCGGGTCCACCTTCATACGCAGACGCCAAAAGTCAGGAACAGAATGATAGGGAAATGACAAAATAACATACAAGTTTCTTCTCATTATAGTCTCACCAGAGATTAGTTTGGTTTCCATTTAGCAACTCAAAAGCAGGATTTTCTACTGTAAAAAAATTCTATTACAAAGCTGTGTTGTCTCAACTTAGATTAACAACTGAAAAGATGAAGTTAACATAAATTTACTTCATATTTTAATCTGCATAAATGGAAACTGAACTGACCCAGACCTTTGTTTTTTTTTTACAATGCAGCCAGTAAAATTAACAAATTGCTTCAGACGTCAACTTCCATTTCATCCACAAAAACCTTTGCAACACAGAACAGAAGCGTATTTCTTACATTTTACATAACCGGCTAAGAAAACCTTCATATTGGTGATGTTGCTAACCATTTAGAGACGTTATTTTACATATAATTTCAGTCAATATTTCTCAGAGGCAGAGCTGAGGTCCGATCTTTGCTATTCAAATTTGCCAGTTTACAAACTAGCTTTAAATCCTCCAGCTTTACCTCAGAGAAACTTGTCTGTCAGAGTTGAAAAAGACGAGGACGACAAGGAAGAAATGTAAAAACCAAAGCGTATTGTTCACACAAAATGTCGAGAAAACACAATAGGATTAAATGTGTTCATGTGTTTGGGTGATAATGAGCCGTCCTGAGTGCCCAGTCTGTCCTGTGGGGTGAAGAAAGGGTAAAACACAACTGCCAACATCAACACTGATGTTCACTCAGTCTCACACACTCTCTCCAAATGTCACTCCTAATCAAAACAGAACATGTTATGATACAGATGGAGAAAATCCCATTTAAGAGCATGTATCAAAACCATCAAACCACTGGAGTCTAACCTGGAGGACCTAGGGTTCCCAGAATTCCCAGGCAAAGCGGAGCCGGGTTGACGGCGCAGGACAAAAAAAGAAGAGGAGGTTAAGACAGAAGCAAGCATCAGCACAGAAACAGTCAGACTAATAAATATTTGTCTTTTAGTAGCCAGGAGGTATTAACCAAAAAGGCTGCCTGGTGTTACTGTTAGCATGTAGAGACCTTTAAAGGCAAGCTAGGCGGCCATTTTGGGATTTGGGAGATACTGCTGATTACTATAACAAAAACATTTAAGCTACTATGTTTAAATTAGTGCTTATGTACAAACAATTAACTTTCAGGAAAATCCGACAGAGCTAAAATTACACTACGTAACACACACTTAACACAATGATTTAACGTTTCAGGTGAGTTAGTGATATCATGGTGTGTTTTCGTGTACAAACTGTATGATGCTATTTGCATAACACACCTACATGTGATCCAGGTAACATGCTAACTGCCGGAAAACAACTACTGTGTGTTATATTTTTTATAACTCTTAAACAATTTGTTTTAAAAAAGGGTGCTTACTTGTTAAAGGTGCATCACATTACCATCAGTGTGCATAGAGAGTGAAAGGAGACAGTTATTAGAAGAAGTGAAGAAGAAGAAGTCAGACAGGAGAAGATGAAGTGATTTCCCAGAAGGCATTTGTTCCCTTTAGATCAGAGAGTAGGGTTAAAGTCAGTGGTGCGGAGAGGAACGTGCAATAGACGTCTGGACGCCGTTGATCTGACCTGCTGGACCTGCGGCAGCCGGATGCACGTGTCATCACATGAGGAGGCGGGGCCACACCGCAGTGGGTGGGGCCAAGCCACGGGAAACACAGGGGGTAAAATATCATAGCTTCATTTTGTCACCCTCACACCCAGAGAAACACTTGTGTGTTTTTGACTAGCCTAACACAGCGCTGGAGTGTGGTCAGTGTTGACATTTACTTTAGAAAAGAAACAATTTTATGAATGAATAGAACAGCAAATATGTTTAGGTTGTGGTTGTTTTACTGTAAATATGAATTCCAATCTGGGAGAAAATATGCATATGAGAGTGATATTATTCTATTTTAAATAAATATTTCACAGGCTTCAACAACTCATAACAGAAATCTAAAGATTTAAGTATAATAATTACCAACAAAAAAAAAACAAGTTACTGCTATCAAAATAAAATTTAATCTCTACATAAAGCGTGCTATACATGCTACAATTTTGCCTGCTCCCACGTGTGTTTAAATTTATTTTTATGGTTTTACATGTGAACGCTGCCAAGTTGTAGTGATATGAATGTGAACATGTTAACCCTTTGAAACCTGGAGCTACATCACTTTTCTTGTGCTGCTTTCATACACCTTCCACAAGTATTCAAATCTTTGAACCCTGAGCTACTCTGTGTGATTTCTTTCAAAAAAAAAAGAAAAAAAAAAAAATTAAAATGAAAGGAAAAACTATATTTATATAATTATCGTTGTTTTATATTTAAAATTATGGTACATATTTATTAGAATTTTTAAGCTCTTTTTCCAGGTCATTTCCTTTTCTTTTTTTTAACTTTTCTTTCTGATTTTCTTGATTTTAATTTTTTTCTTTTCTGTTATTATTTTATTTTATTTATTCATTTTATATTGTTTTATTTTTGCTTTTTAAATTTTTTTATTTACTGGATTAAAAATTATTTTACATATTTATTAGATTTTTTAAGCTCTTTTTCCAGGTCATTTCCCTTTTTATTTATTTTTTTTACTTTTCTTTCTAATTTTCTTGATTTTAATTTTTTTCTTTTATTATTTGATTTGATTTGATTTATACATTTTTTATTGTTTTATTTTTGCTTTTTAATTTTTTTTTTATTTACTAAATTCTTGCTAATTTCTTTGGGGTCATTTCGTAGGTCGTTGCTCATTGCCTTCTTCCCATGTTTTTGAAAGAACCAAAGCCAATGTGCTCAGGTTTCAAAGGGTTAAAAAAAGTGCCATAATTTATTGCAATTAATCTGATTCCAAAAATTGATGATTTGGAATTTATCAGACAGACTGAAGGATGAAGTTTTTTAGTTATGGGTTGAGAAATGTCTCTTAATAAACCATTTAAAAACCCACTGGATTAGGTGGAAAGTTGTTTCTTACAGGCTTATTTTTCTTAATCCATATTTTTATAAAAGGCAAAATGTTATTTACAGTAAATTCAAATTTTCTTTTCACTCAAAACCATCGCACTGGATGCCATAAGCTGTGCATTATCTCCCCGAGGTGTGCGTCAGGTCTGTCCACTCTTTCCAGCATTGTGTTAGGCTTGTTCCCACTGTGTGTGTTTGTGTTGGGACAAACAGTGTCCATGCAGATGACTGATTGGTGGGACAGAACACGGGACAGCAGAGCCAGATGCAAACCCAGACACTCTCAACTAGACTCTTGGCTTATTGTTTTTGGTAATAATCCACTAGCCGTATCAGTGCCAGTATCAGTAGTATTTTTTCAGATGCAAATTGAGAGTTCTGCTGAGGTTGTTTTGGCTCAGCTGTTTCACACCAACACTTCTTCAAAAATGATTCAACACGACCACAAACACTGGACACACACTGGTTATGAGCAAACACATACATATACAGGACATCAGCGCTGTGGAGAGATGGATAGATTACAGCTTCCCCCACTGTGGGATTAGGAGAAGAGGGCAAGGGGGTGAGGAAGACACAAGGATGGATGGATTGGTGGATAAAAGAGAAAAAACTTGATGATGATGAAACAAAAAAGTGCCATTAACACATGCTCTCTTTGGGGTCGAACCCTGGGGACAAACAGTGATCGGTGCGTGCGGAGCACCCCGACATTTCCTGGTGAAAAGATATTTTTATCATCCGTGCTCAGTGTTGATAATGACTGGACAGGTTGTGCTCAGACAGTGACATGGTTCTTACACTGGTGGTGGTGGCGATTGGTGCAACAACTTCCCATGCAAATCAGCTGACATGGAGATGAAAGCATTCACATTTAAAGTGCAGGTGTCTGCCATTTGCTGTCTGGGTTTCGCTGGTTAGGTGAAGTGAATGACATCAGTTCCTCACTACCTTTTCTTAAGTTTGAATCAATAACGTTTTGTAATGTAAATTCAGAACTTTGCCCACTAGATTACGCTGGTGGTTTGTGTGTTTTAGACCATTAACTACAAGCTTCCTTTTTCTGCGGTTATTCCACAGGCTAGTTAATAACATGTCGGGCAGGAAATCCAAAGTGTGGGATCATTTTGAGAAGGTGAAGGATGAACCCAAGGTGATATGTAAACTCATCTTCATTGGTCGACTACAAACATGACATATCATTTGAAACATGGAAGTAGCTACATGCCCATTAGCCACTTAGCACAATCATTACTGCTTTGCCGACAGCGTCATTAACAGGCGGCTCGCTCAGTGTGTGACTCAGTGTAGAACTTGGTAAATTTACCAAGGTCTGTTTGGAAATCTATAAGATTTTATATTAAATGACTGAGATTCAAGAGTTCTTTGAAAAGACCAAATTATCCTTTCCTATCCTGACCAATTGTTTTCTGCCAATGTTTCATATTAAACAGTCCAAGATCAGGACTGTGCTGCCATTTGGTGGCTGGATCTCAAAAATCTGCATCTCACTGGCACATTTAAGCACCAACAAGGAAGATTTAAACAGTTTCTGATTGCAAACTGCAGGTAATTATAGCATGACTGACAAAAAAAAGCTCAGTTAGCATCTTGTTCACTATGATCACAAGCAAGTTTTAAGTCTCTGACTTTCACACTTTCGCAATAAGAGATGCCAAGAGCTGGCTGAAATAAGGTTGCTGTAGTAATGTGAAGTATCCATGATTTGTAGTTAATGAGTTAAAACACACAGACTACCAGATAAACAGGGTTTGTTGCATTAGCACCATTTGGACCCTAATAATGATTGGAATGTCCTACACATTACACCCCACCCACTTGTTACTGTAGGTGAGTAAAACAAACTACCACTTGATCGAGGTCTGACAGATCTGACAGAAAACCAGGCAGCAATTTCTGGCAGCACATGTGGTGACAAATTTTATATTCAAGTGCTTTACCTGCTCTTCCGGGTGGCCCAGGGGGTCCTTGGAGTCCTTTGGGGCCTTGAAGAGCCAGTCCTGGAGCCCCAGGAGGGCCAGCGTTGCCTGCTGGGCCGGGCGCACCGGGGAAACCAGCCTCTCCTTTAGTGCCAGGGAAACCGGGACTGCCAGATGGGCCGGGAAGACCTGGGTCTCCCTTTGCACCTTAAAACATAGTGAGAGATAAAGTAGAGGTTGTTACAGAAGTGCAATAATCACAACAAATAAAAGGGTTATATATAGTGGGGGGTTACTCACCTGGCAACCCTGGAAGCCCAGAAGGACCAGGACCACCATAACCAGGAAGTCCTGAAGTAGAAATAAATCAGACGTGAATCAAATCAAAACTAAATACACTACATATCAATTTAAAGTAATTTTCTTCCAGTCATGTTGACGAGCGACTTACCTGGCTCTCCTTTGACTCCAGCCGGTCCTGGGATCCCGTCCCGACCTGCCTGACCCTTCTCTCCTGGCAACCCTGGTCCTCCTGGTCGGCCAGACTCTCCTGGTCTACCAGGCGCGCCAGTGAGACCTGGGGCACCGGGCCCACCATCGAGACCCTTGGGACCAGGGACGCCGGGAGTACCTGACAAGAGACAATGCTTCATTCATTATTTTAGCCCCTACAGCCCCTTATCAGAATAACCAGACTCAGCATCATATATGTGCTTCACTGACACCACCTGCTTGTGCCCTCTGAGGGGTCTTTCCTGAACTTGCTGTGGTCAAACATACCTTGGAATCCTGGGAGTCCAGGGTCGCCTTTGGAACCTGGTCCTCCTGGTAAACCTGGAAGGCCGGGTGCTCCTGGACTTCCTTTAAGTCCTGGACTTCCTGGGAACCCTGGCTGGCCTGGTTCACCCTATGAGAAAGAAAATGAGGTGTGACCCTACATTTAAGAGGTTTTCTGTAGTAGGACATTTCAAAGGTTGAATCCTGTACCTTGGGTCCGGACTGTCCTGGTGGTCCAACTCCAGCAGAGCCTGGTTCACCTTTAGCTCCAGGGAAACCAGGTCCTCCTGGCTGTCCGGAGGATCCTGGCCTACCTGGCGTACCTGGCAGACCCTTCTGCCCTGACGGTCCTGTCACATCATCAAAATGTGATGTCAGCATTTATGACAAAGAAATCAAGTGTTGGAGAAATTTGGAAACATCTTTCAGTGAGTCACCAAGAACCAGCTGTGACACATTCAAACTCACCTGGAAATCCCATTTCTCCCATGCCACCCTTTGATCCTGGACCTCCGGGAGCACCTGGGCCTCCTGGGATGCCAGGATCTCCCTTAGGACCTGCAGCACAATGTAAATAGCATGTTAGAAATATATTTGCATGTGTGCATTTATGTATGCATGTGTGTGTGTGTGTGTGTGTGCATGTGTGTGTGTGTGTGTGTGTGTGTGTCTGTGTTGGGAGGTAAACCCATACCTGAAGGTCCAGGGAGTCCAGGGCGTCCATCTGATCCTGGCAGTCCGGGGTCACCATTGAGACCAGGGATACCTTTCTGACCTGGAAGACCTGGGGCACCTGAAGAACACACACACACATAACGTGTATTTAATAACACAGTAAATAGTCATTTCATTTGTTGACCTATTCTTAAAATGAGGTACATTTTGTGTGCAGTGAAGGCCGCTGTACCTGGTAGTCCAGGATCTCCTTTGGCTCCCTTTGTGGCCATTGGTGGCTGGCTGGTTCCTGGGGGTCCCTGGACACCAGGGTCACCTCTCTCTCCTTTACCACCAGGACCGCCGGGTCCTCCGTCTCTACCCGGGAATCCAGGCTCACCTGGAGAGGAGAACAGGAGATAAGAGAAGTTCAGTGGTCATCAGCAAGGTCCTTTGGTTCTTTATTCTCTTTAAAAGCTTTCACAGAAGGTGGAAGTAACAAAACAGACATTTAATAAATGAGGATATCATGAATTATTCCATGGATTACAAACTCTGAACTCGTGTCAGCTTGTATTCCTTTAATACACTGTTTTCTTGTATTAAAAATAATACAAAGTGGTGACATGACTTTGAACATATCCTGTGTGATATATGTCTTTTAGGGCTGTATGCAAGAGTCATTACCTTTAAGTCCGGGAGCACCAGGCCCTCCTGGTCCTCCTGGCCCTCCAGAAGGTCCTGGAGGTCCCATAGGACCCATGTCTCCTTTCGAACCTTCAGCCAGTCAGAGAGGATGAGTTATTGAACAAAAAAATACATGAAATAATCAGTTACACAGTCCATCATTCGTAGAGCTATAGCAAGAAGGTCATATTTTAACATATTTTATTGGTAGCGCTAACGCATTATTCAAAGATAGTTATATGTTACCTGGCAGTCCAGGCAGGCCGTCCCGTCCAGGTCCTCCAGGAGGTCCTGGGGTTCCAGCTGGTCCTGGGGAACCTGGGAAACCGGGGCTACCTCTGTCTCCTGGCAGACCTGGGATGTCTAGACCTGGAGGACCGGGGTCTCCCTTCTCTCCGTTTGATCCAGGGAATCCTGTAATGATGGTATCGAGACTTTACTGTCTGGTCAAAGGAAATATATTTCAACTCCAGGTTTCCAGTATAGAAATGATCTGAAGACAAATTAATCTTTTTTACAGAGTGCTGTCTTCCCCTGGAGTGGGGAGTCCAAAATAAGATGTTACATCTAACTATTTTCTGGTCTTAATACACACAACGCGGAGGCAAAGCAGCAAATTAAAACACAATATATCCTCACAAAACAATACTATGTGTTTAAAGTATATCATACATTTCCATGTGTGTTATGTGTCACCATTGACTGGCCAACAACCAGCACCAGTATTGGGTTACAATACCTTTCTCGCCTTGGCATCAGAGGGTCGCAGGTAAGGAAGGGGTGCGTTTCAAAGCGCAGAGGGCGGAGCGTTGGAATAAGCCGAAGATGAGATGAGGAGAACAAAGTATATAATGCATTAAATGCATTAAAACATCTATATGAAGCCGGCTTTCAAACACTCTGAATATGCAGCAACCAGTGCATGCTCAGAGTATTGAAAATGTTGCTGGACATGTGTTAGTTTGTGGGTTCTGTGTGCATTCGAAGGAAGAGTGATGTGAAATTCTGTGAGGTTAGTTTATGATCTGTGTGCTCGCGAAGAAACAGCGTTGAGTGATGTTAAGTGCGGTGATGGTGAGGCCTGACGTGTGTTGCTCTGAGATACAGAAGCTGTACAAAGACAAAGTGCAGAGTGGTGATGCAGTCAAGAAAGGGTGAGAGAGCTGTGACTCTTTTGGTGGCATCTTAAAATCAGAGAGGCGGTGCTCAAACGAAAGCAAAGACAAGATGAAGATGTGAGGAAAAGTTCCCCAGATCAAGGTACGGTTGCCATCCAGTGTAGTGGTGGTAACCGTGCAGATGCATATTCATTAACCTTGATCACCAACACACCCAAATGGTGACCGTGTTCTTTCAAATCAACCACACAAACAATCGACACTCAGTCTGGTGCTCACATGTAAAGTGTGCAATATATAGTTTGAACCCCTGTACCAAAATTACATCCAGACACATGTACAAGCTCAAAACATGGACAAGTGGGTGGTCATGCAAAGTCCTGGGTGACTTTCCAAACAAATTAACAAATATTTCAATATTGTAAATATGTAAAAACATGCACACATACAGTACAAAATGACAAAGAACACATCAGATGTAGCAAGAAATAGACAGACTACACACGTGTTTGTTCCAGTCAACACAATGAAAATTTTGAGACAAGCTTATGCAGGAAGAGACAGCCTTATGTATCTCACCTGGTGGTCCCATTGGTCCAGGGGGTCCAGGGGAGCCTGGCTGCCCCAGTGAGCCGGTGGTGGCAGATCCAGGTGGGCCACGAGCTCCAGGTATACCAGGGCTACCGGGTTCACCTGCATGAAGACAGGAGAAAAAGTCAGCTCAGTGTGCTGTTGGCTTTATTAGATTGTGGGTAGATTGTAGAGTTTGTAAGCAGAATATACATGGAAGTGCAAATGGAGGAGAAGTTTTACAAAACTAGCTAAAGCTACAACTAGTAGCTATCCATCAGACTTGCTCTACAGCAGGAAACAGCACTTCAAAATAAAAGCTCTGTGCCAGGATTTCACTGTACCTCAAAATAAAGTGTGTTTTTTACAATCTTGACACGTTCGCGGGGCATTCAGAATGGGCCCACAACCCACTTGTGGACCACAACCCACAAGCTAGGAACCACTGCCTTAAAACAAATCAAGTCAGTGACAGATCTGCTGATTACCTTTAGTTCCCGGTCCGCCATCAAATCCAGATCGTCCGGGTGAACCGGGGCCGCCAGGGAAACCAGGATCTCCCTTTGGTCCGGGGAAACCTTTAGATCCAGGTACTCCTGGCAAACCTGGGGGGCCAGGAAGGCCAAAGCCAGGCTCACCCTGTCACACAGAGGGTGGGGAACGGTTAATTCAATGTACAGTAAATGAGGCACCCTGTGATATACATTAACCCATGGCCAGAAAACAGGGCTGCGTTTACCTCAAAACAAGTGCACATTTCATAAAAAATTGTTCATCTGGGTGAAAATCTGAAATCAATCATACAATTTCCAGCGCAGCCACTATATGGTCTAACTGTGTCTTGTTTTTAATTTGTAGAAAGGATTTCGCTCATGTGTGAATGCACCCTGAAACTGCAAATTTTAGACTGGCCTTTTATTGTGACCAGCCCAAGGCACATCTGTGTAGTAATGATGCCGTTGATATGCCACAGCTACCTACCTTTGGTCCAGGGAACCCAGGCTGGCCGGGGAGTCCATCCACTCCTGGTCTTCCTGGTCCTCCAGGAGATCCTGACTGGCCAGGGATACCTGGGAAACCTGGAGGAGGAAAGAAGAGAGAAGTGAGGGGGAGGAGGAAGAACAGGTGGTAGGAAGAGAAATCTCAGTCATGATCCTTGTTGTCTTTACCTTTAACGCCTGGGGGTCCTGGAAGTCCGATGCCTGGGAGTCCAGGGTCACCCTTCGCTCCTGGTAAACCAGGGAAACCATTCTGTCCGGGCTGACCTGGGTTACCTGCCAGCCAATCAGACAACAGAGACACCTTGGTTACAGTTTACCTGGAGTGAGCACTGCAAGAAAAATATGATCTTTACTGTAAAGTAACAATTGCTCACCTGGCGATCCAGACAGTCCTGGCTCTCCATCCAGTCCTCTGGGTCCTGGTAAGCCTTTCTCGGACACTGTGAGGCCTGGTTCACCTTTAGCACCTTTATGGTGTGAGAAAGCACAGGCGAAAGTGAGGTGACTTTACAGGATCTCTTGTTTTAAAGAGAGAGCGAAGGGCAAGATAAGAACTGCTGCATAATAGTAAAACATCGTCTGTCAAATGGATGACTTCAGTGAGCAGATAAAAGTGTGCTGGTACTTAATATAAAATTAGCAGAGTCTTTTTTAGTCTTTATAAAAAACCCTTTTCATTCTTTTCATCAGTGGACCCTTACAGACTAAAGGAATATGAATAACGTATCTGGCAATCAAGGAATGGATACATATTCTGACTTTATGACAGCTTCAGAGGAGGGGAGTCACACTAGGAACTCCTCAGTCTTCTCTGGTGCTTGTGGTTTCAGTAAAATGAACTGAACGATTGAGTTGTGGAGAATCTAATTGGGCTAACTATGGGTAGCATCTACATATTGACAAAAGTTTAAACATTTATATTTGTATGCGCGATCTAAACAGCTGACTAACATTAGCTCAAGTAGGTAGCCAACAACCTGTCTTATACATTCAAAGAGCTTGTATAAAAATGAACAGCCTGGCAACCAGACCAGGCCTCTAACTGAGACAGGCCTTTATTTGTCAAATATAATGGCAGTTGGCACGAGACTATCTGTCGTCTTTGATTTTAGATATTGGAATATAATGACACACTGTAGCTTGAATGTTGCCTTTAGAGCTGAAATGATTTGGTAGCAATTGATAGAAAATGTATTTTAGTCACTGGTAGAAATGCAACCATCCATTGGTATTGATTAATTTGAAATATTATATGTGCTTAATATGTTCTCTAAGTTCAAAATATAAGCAGTTGCTCACAAACAACAGAAAAAGACTATTAATGCATTCAAGTCTGGGTAAGGCAAAATCTGAGATTTACATCTAAACACAGTCTACCTGTTAGAAAACACTTGTTAAAAACATGTGAAAAGACCGGGAACTATACAGTACTGAATTGTGGCGTTAGACCATTTAGGTATGTAACAGGGTCAATTATACAGCAGTAATATGTGTAACAAAGTCAAATAAGTATTATAATTATACAAAATTTGTTTTAGTTGTTATTACCTGACATGCTTAGGCCTCCATAGTCAATATGAAGAACATCTGATACTCAGTTTCTGTAACCCTACAAGGTAAGCGATATTGCTCCTGAGGTAATTTCCATGTTTTAGCGCTGTTACGCTATATTTAAAAGTTCATTTTTCAGCTTAAATTTATAATCTATGAACTATAATATGCTAACATATTCCTGATTCACTTTATTTGTGTAGGGGTTACAGTTATATGGTTGTAACTGTCGGAGGATTTCGTTTTTACCTCTTGCTGTCAGGTATGTTTTCTGTGTTTTATTGTACTGAATTGAAGGTAACATGGCTGCCCTTTTGCTGTTGTACTCCATGGGAGAGAGGCTCGAGTTACATGGCCGTAATCTACGAAGGATTCTGTTTTTACCTCTTGCTGTCAGAGTTGTCAGGTCTAAGATATCCACGGACTGAGCCTTTCCATATCAACACAACGCAGACAACACTAGAGTCCACTGGCTACAGTTAGACTGTCACCATTTCTGTTATGTCCTCTTAATGTGTCTTGCAGCCTGAATTGTCTCTTCCTGGTCTTATTAATACAGTTTTCTTAATCACTATAGGCAGATATCTGCGTATGTATACGTTCTGGTTTCCGTTTATAGTCCAAGTAAGATTGACACATCACATTTGAGCGGCAGGTAAGTGTTTAGAGGCAGAACACATTGGCTGAAATGCCATCTCAGAACCCATCGACTGTGGTCTGATTACAATTTAACTTCATATTAGCACTTTTTAAAAATCTGCAGATAAACGAGATTAGTTTAAATAACTGGCGCACAGCTAAGGGAGTGTTGGCTTAGATATCTGCTGGATACACCGGATCTCCCGAAATATTGGCTGTTGCCCCCAGAGGCTTTATCTTAATCAGACGATAGCCAATGGGTTTTGAAACGGCAGTTTTCTGAACTTGCGGTATTAGAACTTACAGTGTTCCTCCTAAATGGAATGTAGTGAATAAATATACTTCAAATATACTACTTTTAGAAAGTAACCTAAAACTCAGTTCTTACCAGGTGCACCAGGTCCGCCAGGTCTTCCTGAGACGCCCTGGACACCTTTCTCTCCTGGAGGTCCCTGAGGTCCAAAGCCAGGGCTTCCTGGAGGACCTCTGTCTCCTGGGATACCTTGGGAACCTGGCTCACCAGGGATACCACGTTCTCCTTTCACCAGCAGAGAGCCCTGTATGACGCATTTTAGTTATGACATGGATCATGGATGGATCAATCAATCACAATGATGGACAGACCGAGTGAAAGCCACCTACAGGAGCTCCTTTGGGTCCAGGGGCTCCAGGCTGTCCGTCACGACCAGGGCGACCATCCAGACCGGGCAGACCAGGTGGTCCGGGGAAGCCAGTGTCACCCTTATCTCCCCTCACACCGCTGACTGTGATGGCATCGCCTGGGTCTCCCTTCTCTCCTTGGAATCCTGGAGCACCTTGAGAACCGGGGGAACCCTGGAAAGGAAAGAGAGCAAAGAGGAAAGTGTTGTTTAGCCTGGTTTATTTACTAGGTAATTCTAGCTTTATAGTATTCATTTCCCATATCTCCATATTACAACTTCCATTTCATGAATATCTGTCTTAAGATGATAGGTGCTGTTTAAGTTTAAGGAGTACTTACAGCAGGTCCAATGCTACCAGGTGTTCCTGGGTATCCTCTGTCTCCTTTGATACCTGGGCTACCAGGAGAACCTGATGGGGGAGAGAAAATGAATACAGTAACAATGATGTAATAGATTCCCACTGTTTATTGAGAATGATAATTAGACAGCGCATTAGAAACTAAGTCTAATGTCTCATGTGGGAATCTGTTTAGTAGAAAGTTAGGTGGTGTTACCGGGGAATCCGGGCTGTCCTGCTGGTCCTGGGGGTCCTGGGATGCCAGTGGTACCGCCAAAGCAGTTCACACAGGTGTCTCCCTTCTCACCTGAAACAGTAGCAGATCCCTGAGGTCAGTGTTTTTATGTAAACTCTGTAAATGTAATCCATTGGTACCAGCCAAGCAGGCAAATAGTGCTCCAAAGTAAATTTTGGCGAGGGAACAACTGGCATGGCCATGTTCAAAGGGGTCTCTTGAGCTCTCACCTCAATATATGGGAATGAAAATAAGCTCTATGGGTTCTCATGAGTCTCCCCTAAACTTGAGAAGCCTTGTTCCCCGTAAATGTTTTGCTCCTTACAATCAACACTTCTTCAAATTAAAGTGGTGTATTTGTCTTTTTAAGGAAAAGGACAACCAGCCTATCTGAGGAACAATGAATCGTCTAACATGTAAATATAGATACCTAACATTAAAACAAGATTGTTTTGGAACTCATAATATTAACTATGACACTATAAGTCTGTGCACATCAGATAATTAGTAACACTGACTGTACAATAAGAAACCAAAGTATAACAGTATGTTATTCCTTAACTCTCAACAGCATTATAGAATTCTTGAAATTCAATTATGACTTCACACAATCACATACACAAACAACAGAATCTCTCACCTTTCTGTCCTGCCTCTCCGGGGTAACCTCTCTCTCCCTGCACACCGGGACGCCCGGGCTCTCCAGCGACGCAGTTTTGTCCTGCCGTGGAAAAGCCCGGAGGTCCGGGAAGCCCTGGTGGACCCTGGGCACCAGGAGACCCTGAACGTCCAGGGGGACCTGGCAAAGACAGCCCTGGAGCGCCGATGTCTCCCTTCTGACCCCTCTCTCCTGGGAAGCCTGGAGGTCCAGGCTGACCACCACCACCGAAACCTGGAAGTCCTGGTGCTCCTGGAGGTCCTGTTAAACCTGAGGAGGACACAAGGGCAAAGTTCATATAAAAAAAGAAACCGAAACAATTAAAACACCTCAATGCAACTCAGTTATTTAAAGCTGCAACTAACAATTCATTTTTGATTAATCTGCCAATTATTTTTAGACTATTAGCAACGGCAGCCTCATCCATTGTTCTTTAGCCAGCATCTTTAGCGTTATTAAAACAACCTGACTACAGATGAAATATTTGAATGTTTTGTGTTTGTGTGAGTGGGTTTACCTTGTGGCCCTCTATCTCCTTTGACTCCAGTTGCTCCCGGGTATCCGGGCTCACCTTTAGGGCCGACCTGACCTCCTGCCTGTCCGCCAAGCACCTGGCAAAATTAAATGAATAATTATTAATTATTACTATACTTGGTGTTATTAAAATCATTATTTTTAACAAATGAAATAAAGTAAAAAATGGAGGTGATCATTTTACAATATTAATTTTAATATATAGAAAACAATCTAATTCAATCACGGTAAGACAGAGGAAGATCATGACACCACCTAGTGATCAAATTAGTGAACTGAGCACTTATTTTTTTAAATTGTTTTCAACATTGTTTTTAGCTTGATTTCCAATAGCAAAGTAGAGTTTGATTGAATTAATAGCCTATATCCACCAGAGGAGATGCTAAGGGCTTTAAATAATATATTTTCTTCTTATTAATAAACAACATAATATATGGATAGACAGAAATGTCCCCATCTAGTGGTCAGAAAGATGTAGTGCACCAGGAATCAACTTGGACAATTAGATAGGGTGCATCAGCTCCAGATTAGATTACTTTTTTTTTCTAACATTAGTGGAGCTCCCACCACAGCCAGTCTTCTGTTGTAGTGGTTCCCAACTGGTGGGTCGCAGGCCAAAAGTGGGTCGCAGGTCCACGCTGAATGGACCGCAAGTGACTTGCAAACATGTCAGGTTTGTAAAAAACGCACTTCATTTTAAAGTACAGTGAATTTCTGGTAGAGCTTTTATTCTGAAGTGCTGTTTCCTGCTGTAGAGTGAGTGACAAACAGACAGCTACTTGACAGAGACAGCAGACTAGTTCCAACAACACGGCCAGAGGAAGGTATGATGCTGAATATGTTTAACTGTGTGGACCT
Source organism: Epinephelus moara (assembly GCF_006386435.1). Classification (NCBI taxonomy): domain Eukaryota; kingdom Metazoa; phylum Chordata; class Actinopteri; order Perciformes; family Serranidae; genus Epinephelus; species Epinephelus moara. The sequence continues at coordinate 17,920,445 of NC_065522.1, forward strand.
TGAACTAATGAGCAAGGAGAAATCTGGATCCTGTGGCTGGACCAGTTGGGAATCAGTGACTTAAACTATCTGGTGATGAAGACCTGCTGACAGCTCCAGAAAAAACTACTGAGCCTGTAAGTGGTTAGAGTTGAGATAATTTTGTTAAATAAGAGAACTATAGAATACACACCACTCCCGGTGGGCCTGGATATCCACGATCACCTTTTAAGCCCTTAATAAAAGAGAGATGGGGGAAGTTATTGAAACAATCAATTACATTGATGTATAACTTGTTGTATATAGTTTGACAATTGATTTAAAGAAAAAAGTTGGACAAAAAACTTACTCTCTCTCCATCCCTGCCTGGAGGACCTGGCAGGCCTGGGTCTCCTTTGATTCCCTGATAGTGAACAAGGAAAAGAACGTTATACTTTGTTCACTACAAATAAAGCTAAAAACATGTGAAGAAGAGATCAGAACTCACAGGGAAGCCTGGAGTTCCAGGGTCGCCATCTTTGCCTGATTTGCCCTGTAAATAGGAGACGACGGTGATCAGGGTTCAAAGTCGAGACATTTGTGACATTTATGTTCAGTTTCCTAAATATGAACTTACTTAAATGTACCTCTGTATTTCTAAGATCATACAAGCGAGGATGTCTTTGGAAAGTGAGGATTAATTTTAAGTATTCTGAGTTACTGTTAAGGCCTCAGTTTGCTTCAAATGAACGAGGAGAACATTTTGTATGAATATGTCTAAAAGTTCTGAATGGTCACGCCCAAAAAAGCCAACCATCAAAGCTTCTTCCTGGCTGCATCCCACTCGTTTTCCCAAGAATTCAGTCTTTTAGTCTTCTATTAGGTGGGCATGATATTCAGATTTCTGCGGAAAGTTACAAAAAACGGTTGGACCAAACCCTCACCCCGAATTCTGATTCTAAAAAAGGACTCCAGGTGCTTTAGATGATTCAGTAATTACTCTGGAGTCCTTTAGAATTTTAGCTGTAGGAAAGGGTTAGGGCAATATGATGTGGATGAAGGTCTTCAAAGCACAGAAGTACAGCTGTAAATCTGTTTTTTGTGAGAACTTTACTTACTCTTTTGCCTGCTTCCCCTGGTTCTCCCTTTTCTCCTTTCTGTCCTCCAGATGGACCCTACAATGACAGCAAAACACACAACATGGCTGTTAGGAACAGGGCTTGTTTGTGCTTTTGACATTATGATGTTCACAGGTGGGAATAGATACTTACAGGAGGTCCTGGGTAGCCTGGATCACCTGGAGGGCCTGGAATTCCTGGATCACCCTACAGAGAAAGAGTTCAAACAATATTGGTGATTGAAAATGCTCTCCAATGTAATAATTAATCAGGGATCTACAAAGCAGGGTCTAATTAGACAACTGCTCATGACATTACAGTAGAGCTGAGCGTCATGTAGAAAATCAAATATCACAGTTTCTTTTTTTCAAATACCTCAATATGTATACTGCAATGATATTGTAGGGTTGTAGAAAACGACATCACTTTACGTAATACAGCTTTTAAAACCAGGAAAAGATAACACTTACAATATCTATATAATATCAATTTAGCGCCCAGCCCAGCTTTGCAGATTTATAAATTGAGTTATTAGAGTAATTGTATTGGCTACAAACTCTTTACCCCAACAACATGAATAAACATGAATACAGGAATGCTCCAGATCCACAAAATAAACCCTTCCAAAAAACAATACTGTACAATCCATGCTGTAACTTATCCCTGCACCCGTATGATTTGACTAGTTGACAGTGTAACAGCTCTGTGAGGTAGTATACGGAGCAACAGGTGCAGAAATTATCTGCTGTCATCATGTGGCTAAAGTGGGAGTTGCAGCATGCAGCAGTTTATACAGGGTATGTAAAAAATAGATGCAAATATTGTTACAATCACGTTAGGCTTATCTATTTATTTTTTCCTGAACCCTAAAGGAAAAATTTCTTGCAAGTCACATTTACTCAATTTTTTAAAATAAATCAGGCTAATTTGGGCTTCGGTTGAAACCTGTTTGATATCAGTTTTGTTGCCTTTTACGACTATTTAACGATTTTAACTTTTTGTCCTATTTACATTTACATTTTTTTGTCACCTGCAGCTTTGAGGGGCAGTGGTGTAAGAAAGTTATGGTGGGCCCAGTGCACGCCATTGTGAATGTAGTGTCTTGACACAAATAGAGACTTGACATTGGATAACATCAACATATTTATTACCCAGGAATCAATCATCATTGCATATCTGACAAATATATCAAAGAAAATTAATCCTTTGATTAAATAGTTTTAATGATTTATTTAAAGATGTCATAGCTTATGCAGATAAAGCATATCATTTTGTTTTCGATTGCTACTGACAGGGCGTTTGTCCCTTCTTAAAATGTACATTTACTTGAGTTTTAGGTTAATTTAAACTGTCTTTCATTTCCTCAGTTTTAATATACAAAAGTGTTTTATCAGTTCCTACAAAAGTTGTTGTTTTCATGTCTTGTCTGTTTTAATTATTGACACGTAAAGCACTTTATGAATAAAGATTATTATCAAAAAGATTATTTAAAAAAAGAAAAATAAAAGTTACCCATGACGTAGATGGGTTTACCTTTTTGAGGAAATATATAGCAAATGGCACCATTTTTAAATTAGGAATATTCTTTTTTTTTAACCATTCCTCTTTAAACACAGGAATATATTCAAGGTGGCAATCTGAATCACTTGCAAGGGCCCGCTCTCTCTTCGGGCCCCTCCACCCCATGGGCCACTGTGCAACTGCACTTCCTGCACTGTCTATATTTACATCTCTATGGCCAAAATCTTCTATCACGTTATGTAATCTGATATCACGGTAACTGTATTTATCACCATACAGTAATTGTTGTGTAAACTCAATTAAGTAAAAAATACTGTACTGCAGCGCTTTGATTATTTTCTTCTTTTAGGAACTTCCATACAAACAAAAAATCAACAGCTTCACGTGACACAACACTTAAGTTAAACCCTATCATCCTATCGGCCAACCCTATTTGGTATAATCAACTGAATCATAGTTATAGACGCTTTGTGTGTTCAATGTAAGACTGGCATCACTCTCAGTGTCTTACCTTGTCTCCTCTCTGAATCTCTGTCTCAGGTGGCCTCTTCTGTTCTCCCACTTGCCCGGGAGGACCAGGAGGTCCTGGCAGACCTGGTTCACCCTGTGTTCACACACCAGAGGAGATTAAGGGTTAACTTTAAAGCTTTGTATTAAAGGTAGAAGGTGATGATCAAACTCTGACACCGTTAACGCGATAAATACCTTCTCTCCTTTGGGTCCTTGGAAGTTCAGTCCCATGTTTCCCTGTTGGACAGAGCAGGAAAACAACAAGCTCTCAGTTTGAGACAATGACAAAGAGGATTCATGTAGAGCAAACACGTGAGAATGTCGTCATTGTAAAATCAGTTGTTCTATTAACACGTCGATGTTTGAACTCACCTTTGGTCCAGGAAGACCTGGAGGACCTGGACGACCCTGGAAAACAACCCCAGAAAACAATTCTGTTGGACTATGATTCACTTTAACAATAGTTCAGTCAACTGAAATGGAAAATACACATGATGTTTTGAAGAAGCAGTCTTCACCTCAAGACCTCTGGGTCCTGGAGGGCCGAGTGGACCCTCCGAACCTTGTGGTCCAGGAGATCCCTGTGAACACACAGAGAGAAAATGTTATACAAAGCCTTTAAAATATACTTAAAGAGTTACTTTACTGTGAAAATAAATATTTTAAGAGCACTTAAGAGTATTATTATGAGTGTTTTAGTTTTTTATGGATACAAAAATTGCTCTGAAAGATGGAGGTGGTTTGTTCTAAACATTTGGCAATAGTAACAAGAGATGTTCACATACCCTTTTTGTTTCTTTTCCTATACTGACACTACAATCTGAACTTGCGTACCGACCGATATGGAATACCAATCTGATCCATTAAGGAGCGAAATTCCACATTTTTGACGCCCGGCGGGTTGGTCAACCAGAACAATGAATCCAACACTTTTGTTAGTCATCTTTGTCACTTTTGTGGAACGGAGTTTCAGACGTTTGCTCCTGCACTTTGTCCTGTTTTTTTTCTTCTTTGCTTTGGTAAACTTGTCGTGCTCTCTGCGTGACGTGTCTTTAAATGCTTTATGAGACTGCTGGCGTTGAAATTGGCAACAATAGTGTCAGCCCTCAATACTCAAGCCTTGCATACTTTACTCGTAGGAGTTTCATGTGTAAAAAAAAATTGCTAAATTACTGACATTTTGTTTACAGTGAACGTTAAATTATTTACTGAAAATCAATTCTTCTTTGTTGCTCTAAAATGGTAGTTGCCAGTGGCTGCACAAAGCAACTTACTCTGTGGGCTTCTGTTGAAGAGCAGCAGAGAAAACTGCTCTTAATTCAGGTGTGAAAGTACTTAAAGGTTTATTAATAAATAACGTGGTGTCGTATCGATGCACAGCCTTGCGTACTTGCTGATACCAGATCCAGCATTTTAGCCAGTATCGGAGACATTACCAATACTGGTTCCTGTATTGGTTTCCATACTGGTAAGGGAACATCTCTAAAAATAACGAATATATAGATGCTTCTCCCCTGTGAGTCAGGTTTATCTTATTTTTATTGTTCCTTGTATTTTCTAAAAAAAACTGCCTCATTTTATTTGCTTGAATCCTGAATTGTTTTAAATCAATGCAGGATTATTGAGCACATCTTTTAATATAAAGATAAATCAGATAAAAGTTTTTAATTGTGAAAATATAAGGCTTTATCTGAAGTCTCAAGATATAACAATACATATTTTGGTCACTTTAGAGGAAAGAATAAAACGCTTTCTAATATTTCAGCATATAAATGATCAGATGCAAAGACAAGCCATCAGACTGTCCACATTAATAACCTCTCAACATACAGTATTCCCCTTATGAAGCTTTAAGGTTATAATCTTCTTTTCTTGACATTGTCTGACAGCGTCATATACAATTCTGTATCAGTTTGTTTTTCCACTGACGTCATATGATGTTTACAGAATCAAATATTCAAACTCAAGACTCTACCAGGGTCAGCCTGACATATTTGGTATCTTTGGAAACTTGAAACTTGAAAATGATTTTTTAAGAGGTTAAAATACACAGAAACTCACAGGAGCTCCTGGCAGTCCGGGCAATCCCACTGCTCCATTCTCTCCAAAACGATTGGTGGAGATCACATCGCCTGGGTCACCCTGTGAAGGAGCAGAGGGAACAATATGTCAGAGGTTTGTCAACAAGAGGCAAACAAACATCCGCTGTTTCTTCCAGGTTTGTTATTTCAAAATCAAGACACTGTTAATCAGAATTCTGAACAAATTAAACAGCGCCATCTTGTGGCAAAAGCACAAAAATCCAACTGGACAGTTTTATATCACAGAAGAGCCTTCAAGTCAAATAAACTCCTGATAAAATCATTTAAAAACCTAATTAACTAAAGAACAGCTGATCAAACTGAGTGAGAATTTTGTTTGCAAAGATCTTCCCTGTTGAGGAGCCTTAAACATTATAATATAATGCAATACTAAGCCTTGGACAGCCAAAAGAATTATTAAGAAATTTAGCTTTTTTTAAATTTACACTGCAGAAGAAAAAAACAACATAAAAATGTAATATATGAAGAATAATATAAAACAAGAATAAAATAAACACAAAACCAAAAGTCTATTTCTATTTATTTAGTATTTTTTTGTAATTTGATGCACTTTTTTCTTAATTTAAGTTTTACCCAGGAGCTCTGATTGGGCAAAACATTAAACTCTATGTGTGTCTATCAATAAGAGTGATACACAGGTAAAATTAGTCCCGCCTTAACGATACACTTACCTTTTGTCCTGGCAGACCAGGTGGACCCTAGAGAATAAATAAAGAGAAGAAGAAAATGTTGAAGAAGAACATTTTTAAATAGTCTGCCAACAAAAAAAACGTTCTCTTCAATGCTGCAAACTCACCTGTCGTCCTGGCTGTCCAGGAATTCCTGAAGTTCCTTGGAAACCCCGTTCACCCTGGAGAGTAGAAATACACTTCACACACAGCCCACTGATAATATATAAAAGCCTGTATATTAAAAACATGCTAAGATAAAGCTGGTAAGTGGACCTTGAGTTAAGACTTTTTTGTCAAGACCCATAAAATGTTTATTTAATGGCATAATGGAGGGGGGGGGGGTTCAATATGAGAATAATGAGAATCTGGCAAAAATCACTTCAAAGGTCAAATTTTTGGACAAAAGACGACCATATGTGAAAATATTCAATGTCAGTATTATCAGAAATATATAAGAAGCATCTTAATTTTTAGGGGTTTTTTTTCTTGCTTTGCAGAACTTCTGTCTAGTTTGTTTTTTATTTGTTTTCCAAAACACTTTTCATCAGATACCTTTGTTCCGTTGCATCCGGGCACTCCTCTCGGCCCTGGAGGTCCATCCTGCCCAGGCAGACCCTGAGGAAACACGGAGTAAATAAGAAGTTAGATCACATATGCAACTTGACTTTTTAGTAAGAGTAGTGTTAGGATAGTGTGGTAATTATTTCAGACAGGGGCGAAAGTAATGAATTAGAACAAAGATGATTTTTTTTTGTGTACTTGTAGCTTACCGAAGTTTTTCTTTCTTTTTGTTTCAGTGAAATCAACAATTTTACAAGAGCAGTTTTTATCCCAAGTATTGTAATTCCGTTATGGAGTAAAAACCAAAGTCACATAAAAAAGTTCTGATACTGTGTGAGAATAGAACAAAATAGTATAGACTGATATTTAAAAAATAGCATTAGTATTTTTGTAATTCAAAATAAATCAAAATGAATGTTGCATCTGTCTAAATTAATCACTGATTTAAAAAGTCGAGCCTGGAGCAGATTGAGGACTTCACAGTGCACAAGACAGGGGACTTCAATTAACAAACTTATTGTAATTGCTGTAACAGATTGTGGTAGATCTTTACCTACTGTACATACAATTTTTGTTTTTATTTCACACTTGCTTTGGCAACGTCAACGTAAGTTTTTCATCAAACATGTCTGTTGCTTCGCTTTTTAGGGGCGCAGCCATGGTAATGTGTTAATGTGTGTGGCTGCAGCTGCTGTGGAGTTTATATTGATTATACTCAGTGTTATCTGCTCAGGTGATGATTTATTCTGCTGTAAATTCTACAGGAAGCACCAAGTTATTTAATTTACATTTATTTATTTGTAGCCGAAGTTATTTTTATTTTAAGCCACAATATTTTCACCTGAGTAAAATATTATAGTATTCTTTCCATCCCTGATTTTAGATAAGATAAAATAAGATAAGATGAGGTGACATGAGACAAACCTTTATTGATACCCAGAGGGGAAATTCAGGTGTTGCAGCAGCATAAGGACAGAAATGAGTACAAATAGAGTGGGAAGTAAAACAATAACTAATAATAAGACATATATGTAAGAATAGATGATGTGGAAACTCACTGGAAGTCCTGGCGTTCCTGGAAATCCTGGCAATCCAGGTGGCCCCTGTTAGGAGGAAAAATTATAACACCAAAAATATCAGTAATTCAAAGTATAAAAGCTGCAGAATATGTTAAACACAGATGAACCCGCTTGTAGTTTCTACATAATCTCACTCAGTCTAGGTGAGATGCAGTGAAATGGGGACATCTGCTGGTCAGAGGAGAGTATTACAACCTGGGATCCTGATGTGTTTGTACAGTGTTGGTGAATCAGCAAGGAAAACTAAACCAAACTGAGATTAAACTGTTTTAACTAAAGCCTGGGATTAGTCTGAAGTGATGAGACTGACCCATACATTAAGGTAAACCTGGTGAGAGTGGTGTTTTTTTCTCAATATGTCTTTAAAATGAAGTGTGACACTGCTTTTGACGAGAGAAGGGACAGCATAAATAAAAAAAAGAAGTAGTGTACTCACTCTTATTCCTTTTGCACCAATAAGTCCTTGAGGTCCATCGCTACCCTGTGAAGAAGAACAGACATTAAACTGGATTAGATTAATAATCTTTAAACGAACTGTCAGTTGCACTCCGTTTTGTTTACTTATTCTCTGATTCATAATTTCATTTACTTAGATCTGTGTCTTCTTTTTTAAAAGGGAGGCAAATACTTGTACCCGGAGTAGCCTTAAAAACTGCACGTATTCTTGCTAGAAATGCCTGAACCAAAGTGAAGTTTCTCCTCTAAACGTTCCGACTCTTCACTGATCTGTTCAAGTACAAGTTTGGTATACTAATCAAATTGACCCCTGACCCACCTTCTCTCCTCTGGGTCCAATGGGTCCCTCAGGTCCGGGGAATCCTGGAACTCCTGGCTGTCCGGTGAGACCTGGGAAACCCCGCTCACCCTGCAAACAGTCACACAGATACAGTAAACAAATAAATGCACTACCAAGTTCTCCCATTAACATACTCTAAGTGGATGCTGGTGTATAAACACATAATACCTCGAACCTCAAACTTAGACCGCAAAGACCTGGCCAATAGCCAAGTCTTCTATCATATTCAAATCTGCAAGCATCTGGGTATATTTCCAAAACTATGATGATTTCACAATGTGGTTGTGCCTAGCTGAAGCCTCATCATCTCAGCTGTGCAGTTATTATGTACTACTTCTACTTGCAGTCAATTTTATGGCTTGTTCTCGTGAAGTGTAAAGGTCAAACATTTTCCTTTCACATCTCTGCTGGAGTTAATTGCAGACAATTCACATTTGGATGTGAGTAGGACTATAATTAGTTGCATGATATGTGTGTATTTATGTTTCCAAAGCCACACTTTAATTTGAGAAAATAGTGTCGTAACAATTGTTCTTTTCTTTCTGCATGAAGTTTAAGCAACTGCATGTGTACAGTAGATGACGCCAGACGATTAGGCGTCATTCAGACTGCAGGCAAATCAGATACGTTTCTCAAATCAGACCTTTAAGACAGACTGTTCACACTGTTATTTGCAAATGATCAAATCAGATTTGTGTGTCCACACATTACTACCCTATCAGCATGTGTTGCTGTGGTAACAACGCAGGTGTCAGTAAATACATAGCTATGCCAGTGACGGGACTTTCCAGTGTGGAAGCATGAGAAATAGAGGTCTGTCATTTTGCCATCCACACAATCACACTGTCTAGTTTATTTCGGCATTGACTGTTGTTCTCCTCCACGGCGCTCTGCTAGCAGCAGCATGGATTCTGCTCAGCACTTTCGTCACCCTGGATTTGACGTCTTAGTTACGTGTCATGTTGCAAGTGATGTAAGGACACTTACGCATTTCAAACCACCTCCAAATTTGGTTTGGATCACACTGAATTGCATTTCATTTTGTTTTATGTTGTTCAGACATTCTAAAATCAATCTGGATACAATCTGAATATGTCAAAGTAAGGATCTGGGCAGGCAGTCTGAACAAGGCCTCACTGGTACCCTTGAAAATGTACTGTGATATGGAGTATTTCCTCAGTTAGCTGTTTTGTCACCACTGAACTTAATTATCACTTACTGGATTTTAATACATATGGCATTTATTCTGCAAAGGCCAAATGCCCTATCTTGCAATGTTAACAAAAGTGAAAAATAATTCATGTATCCGCCCTGTGATTTACATCCACTACAAAAATTCATGGGTTCTTCTGGCCCATGGTACACCCTTCCACCAAAGTTCTTGAAAATCGGGCCAATAGTTTTTTCATAATACTGCTGACAAACAAACAAAAAACTGAACCAAAAACATAACCTCCTTGGCCAAGGTAATATAAAGTATGTCTGTATAGGAGAAAATATAATTGTTGGCAACTACCAAACGTTAAAAAAAAAAACACTTCAATCTGCTTATAACTACATTAAAAAGCATTTATTGAACATGTATTCTGTGCGTTGTGTCACTTTTTGCCTACCTTGCTTCCTTTCACTCCACTGCAGTCACATTTGGATCCCACACATCCATGGCAAGCCTGTTGGATGACAAGAAAAAGAAAGATGAGGATGCATGTTGGGAAAATGTCATTTATTTATATGACTTATATTTTCAGTATCATTAAAAACAATCTTTCTTAAGATTCTTGTGGCCAAATATGGCAACAAAAACAAAAACATACAGGCAAAATCATAGACAGATAACCTTAAGTATAGATCAGAAGTGAAGTATACAAAGATGTTGCTGCCGAAAATCAACATGTGGGCATTTTCCTTGGAAAACAGAAGTAAAAATGTTGAAAAGTCAGAATTTTTTTACCCAAGAAACTACTGCTGCATCCTGTACATTATGCTCTCTTTGCATGCATTTAGTCTGCACTTGTTTTGTTGATGAATTGTCTTTTATATTAGGCATTTCTATCAATGGAAGTGGATACTTTCATGCTGAAATCCACCAGCGCCACTAGAGGGCGCTTCACTGTCACTCTACTGCATGCTACAGGCAGCATCTCTTCCCAAGACTCATGGATTTTTCTGCAGGGGTTCTTCGATAATAAGATGCAAGGTCAGCAAGGACCACAACAACAAGCTAACCTCAAATAAAAGTTTTTATCTGAAATAAAACAAATTTATCTCCCCAGAACTCTCAGCAGGAAGTGCTGTTCTGAGAGCGCAAAGAGTGAGAAAGTTGTGGAGAAGCGGGTTAAAGGAGAGCGGGAGGGAGTGGGAGTGCCAAGCAGTTGATTAACTTTTCCCATGCTTGTTGACACAGCGAATGCCAGACGGGCATCGATTGCACGCATGCCAGGCAGTCAGGTTGTGAGAAAGACGGGGAGGCAGTGAGCGCACGAGAGAGGACAAACGCGCAGACAAGTCAGCATTCTTCTGTGTCTGCAAAAACCTTTTGTGTGTCCATGTTGGTGTTGATGGCTCTGTTTTAATGGGCAGTGCAGACAGTAGGGGTGTGGCTAGATCTCAGTCTAAAAAATAGCAGAAAATTGTAAGAAATGAAGGTTATAATTTCCCCAAGGGGACGTCTTCAAATAATCTGTGCGACCAACAGTTAAAAACCCAAAGATATTCTGAAGATGAGGGATGAGTCTAAACAGACGATCCTGAACGCCCAGTACTGATTCATACCTGCTGTATAATAATACATAAGCCATAATTATGCATCAGTGATTGCTGTGGCATTATAAATTGAGTCAACAGCTTGTTGTGACTGAATTACATATTATAAAGTAATGGCACTGAAAAGAAACTGCACATGTGAATCAGGCACAGCTGGCAAATAGCTGCTTGAGTTGGTGCTGACAAATTGTTTCTGTTCTTCCATCGGTACTATCAGGTCGGTGCTTTTACATGGATGGATGGATTGACAGATTTATAGATAACGACTGAATAGCCACAGAAGGAAACAATCAATCAATCGAAACAATTTCAATACATCAATAAAATAAATTACAAACAATCCATAGTTGGCTTCTCAAATGCCATGTGAAGATACGTTTGAGTTTTGGACCACTGGTTGAACAATCCAGTTGGCTGCAATCTGCAACCTCACCACTAGATGCCACTAAAGCCAACACGCAGCTTATTTAAAGGAACACTTTACTGAATTTTCAACCAGTTCTGTGTCACTGCGGTGTGGGGAGTGTGTGCAGGTGAACGGTGTAAGGCTTCCATCATTGCCACCAGCTCCTTGAGCCAAAATTTGATTTCTGCCAAACACTGGAGTGCACACACTCCCCACACTGCGGTGACACAGACCTGGTTGAAAATTGGCAAAGTGTCCCTTTAATTGCAGTTAATGATATGGGAGTCAGCTTTGTAGCAGTGACAGAGGGAGGTAAAACCAGCTGTTCAAATTTGTACCAAACCACTTTCTACAGTGGAAATGTTTTAAGATAGTGGTACGTCTTTCTATTTTGCATCAGTCTAAAAAGATTTGACAAAGAAACCTCAGAGCCAGGACACGCATGTGTATGTGTTTCTCTGTTAGATTACCTCACATGACTGTATGTGTGTTTCAACACCTTGTAGATACACAATCAAGCCTCCCTGCAACTCTCACTGAGTAAACTGACCTAAGTATGAAAGTTTTTTTTACTAGTTTTTGCCACAAACTTTAATAAACATTTAAAGAATATCAAACACATTTTAATATTCAAGGGTACCACAATCAAAAAGTCAATCGACAGAAAATGTATCGCCATTTAATTCTGGCCGGTTTCAGGTACTCAAATGTGAGGATTCTATGCTTTTCTGTTTTATATCACTTTAAATAGAACATACATTTAGGTTTCGGGCTGTTTGTTGAACAAAACAAGCAATTCTGAGATTCAAAGACGTTATATTCGTCCCGTTTTCATTATTTCCACTATGCAGATCTGTGCTCTGACGGACTGATAGCTTGATATAGTGGCGGCTTCCTGTACGGCTCAGAGGATAAAGCAAAGCACGCTTCACAGCCAGGGTTGAAGGTTTGATTCCCACTGATGTCTTCCATGCCAGGAAGCATGACCTTATCACACATCAGGAGTTTTTTTGGATTAAAAGATACACAGAATGTCGCATGTTGGCAGTAAACACAAAACGTGTGCAAACTGTTATCTGGACTGGAAGGTAGAGGGGTCATCAACACATACGTACATGCCTCAATACATTTGTACAGGGGTAGCCAAGTGTGTGTGTGTGTGTGTGTGTGGAGGTGTTTTTACAAGCCCTGAATCTCCAGATTAGTCTCTGGTCTGCTTCAGCTCAATGCAGTCTGCTCTCCCACGCCCAGGCCTGCAGCTCACTCTCTTTTCACCTCCATCTATCTCTCTCTCTTTTTCTCTTCATCCATCTGTTTTCCTGCCATCTCTACATTCAGTCCTCTCCCCCGCCCTCGACATGAGTTTATCCAGAGCTCTCTTGCTCTAATAAGGCTAGCATTCAAAGATGCTCACTCAAAACCCTTGAGATTTCCACTTAAACCAGCTGCAGCTCTGCTCCGTTAACCACTTGTCATTTAAGGAGGCAGGTGATTTCTCATTCAGGGATTCAAACGGGCAACTTTATGGACACTCACTCACATACTTTTACCTCTTTGAGCTACGTTCGTGCCCTCAAATTTGCCATAAACTGAACTGCACACTGGCTAAAAGGCCTTGCCGTCCAACAGGACAAGAAGAAATACTTCGAGGGAAACAGTACCAACCACTTTACCGCTTGAACTGCTCAGGTGTGTCATAACAAGCTGCATCCATCAATGCAAAAACAAGTGAAAGGGAAAAAGAAAAGAGAAATATCTTAAACGTATCAAATATGGCTGATTTCAGAATACTTTGGTGAGTTAAAAGCATGAAGGCTTTAAAAAAAATAACATGTCATTTCTAAGCAAACCTCTCGTTTGGCTGCCGCGCAAGCAGTTTATGGATCATTTGGATGAGGCAGCAGATAAACAACAAAATAGTAACAATGAATAATTGGTAGATATTTCTCTAAAATTGACCACAGATCCAAATTCAATTTCCAATACCCAAAAGTGGCACTAAAGTGATCATTTTTAACAAAAGTATCTAACTATAAAGCAGGGAATCTCTGTCTGTCCTTGACATGTCTTGAAAACTATTCATCTGATCTATTTCACACTTTGCATGTGGATTGCTGGGAACCCTGGGATGTGCAGTGCTGTATTTGGTGCAATTAAGACACGGGACACATTCAATAAACAGCCGAATAGCGCCCTACAGATTCACACGTCTTCACCTCTCCATCGCTCGTTACAGTAGGCTACATTCAGCAACAGAAAGAAAAAGACCAGAAAGACCGGAGATTACATTGTGGCAAACTCAAACACTTGCACACAAGCACCAGCGATTGTAAATTCCTGAATTAATGCTTTTGTTCTTGGACCCAACAAAGCGCAGTGTTGAGTGTGAGGTCGTTTGGATGAGCAGTTCTTGAGAAAGCTGCAAGCTAACCTGGTCTGTGTGCATCCGGCTAGAGAGGAAAGGGAGAAACGCTGTGGTGCTGCTGCTTTGACATAATTTACCCTGAGCAGGAAGTCACAAAAAGGGTCTGAAAAGTCACTAAACCTTGATAGAAGGTTGGCAACACCTCAGTGTGTAGGATTGGTGGCATCTAGCATTGAGGGTGCAGAGCTGATACTTCACCTATGTGCCAAGCATGTAGTCGACACAAAAACACAAATTACCCTATCTAGAGCCAGTGTTTGAATGCAAGACTTTTGCTTGTAAAAGAGTATTCTTACACTGTAGTATCACGACTAGGGATGCATGACAATCACGTCATCAGTATCGGCCGATATTGCCTTTAAAATGAACAATCAGAATCGGCCAACATGCTTTTTCTTAATTTGCACAATGAATGAATATTACATACGTTGAAAAGAACTGTATTCCATGTCTCCATCTGCTGGTGGGCCTTCATGCATGCATAATATGATGTTAATTCCACTATAGAAGAGACTTGATGATCACTTCAATTAGGCAAGGAAAAAAGTGGACATATCGATAGCGGTATTGGTTATCGATCAAATGAGTTGTTTAGGGCTGCCTCCTAATAGCTGACCAAACCTTAGTTGCACAGAAAGGTCGTTAGTCGGCAAGATTTCATTGGTTGCTTCGTCGCCAAAAAAAAAAACTTATTCCACAGGCTAGTTAACAACATGTCAGACAGAAAATCCAAAGTGTGGGATCATTTTGAGAAGGTGAAGGACGAACCCAAGGTGATATGTAAACTCATCTTCATTGGTCGACTACAAACATGACGTATCATCTGAAACATGTCAGTAGCTACATGCCCATTAGCCACTTAGCACAATCATTACTGCTTTGCCGACAGCGTCATTAACAGGCGGCTCGCTCAGTGTGTGACGTGCACTTGTAGATAAAATATAGGCCTATATTAATGAAGGTTCATTAGTACGGTTTTGTATTTCTCTGTAATGTAGCACAGTGTTAACAATGTTACTGATACTATTCTTTCTCACACCTTCAACTCAAACCATTGTGTTGCCCCGCCCAAAATATATCATTTGATAATTAAATTAATATTGGTAACATGCAGGCAACTAGTCGACTAATGGCTCTAAATGACTACTATTGGTCGACTAGGAAAATTCTTAGGCAGGGGCAGCCCTAGAGATGTTACACGCTGGCATATCGGATATCGGCAAAACATCCATATCATGCATCCCTAATTGTTACTTTGACTTCAGTAAAAGATCTGAGTAGTTCTTGCACGACTCAATTTAACACATAATAGGTGATGTAACATGCTAAATTATGGTATAACCTATATTATTACATCATTAATCTTTGATCTTATAACACATTTTATTTAGTATCATATTAGCTGCAGGCTGAGGTCATGCACAGAGCTGTTGCCCTTTGGGGTAAAATAATAGACTAAACTGAACTGAGCCTGAACACAGTGTTAAAAGCACCTCTCTCTCTCTGTGCTGCTCAGGCCCTCTCTCCACCCTCTCATTTACCCCCACAGCACTGACGGGGCATGTAATCCACTTAGAGAGGTCAGTGAGCTGCAGATATTTGCTCCACTCCCTCCGTCTGTATCTGTCTTTTAGCTCTCTCTATCATTTCCCTCACTCTCTCCTCACCTCCGTCCCACTTTTTTTTTTCCATCACGCCAATTCAGGCCTGAAGGGAGGTAACTCTGACAAGCCCCGGCCGGCCCGCTCAGCACCACTGGAGGTCCGTATAGGACAGGTAATAGTCACAGGCAAGATGGCGCAGGTATAGCTCTCACACTGAGGGTGAATGTTCAGCACTATCTGAGGTCAACATGACGCAGTTAATTAGCAAAAGTAGCTTAAATTTATATTTAGAAGTCTAAATGTCCTGCGTGTGTTGGCAAAAATGGTAAATAATACTCATAGCTGTGTTTTAATTAGTTTATAATCACCTGAAAAGACGAGTCGCCGTGTTCTCGTTACCCTAGAATGAGCCGTTAATATCGGGGTTCAAACCGCAGCGGCTCATTAAGTCCGCCATGCTCTTCTACAGTAACCCAGAAGGGACAAACCAAACGCTAGCTCTAGAGAGGGCAATTTGCGGTTTCTCGTCTTTGCGTCGGCCACCGTAGTTCTCCTAAACACTTCGCAAAGGGGAGAAGATTCAGGTTTGGACTTGACAAAGTATCAACTTTACTCAATTATTATTATTATTATTATTATTATTATTATTATTATTATTATTTATAACTTTATTGCTCCTAACAGCAATGGACAGGCAATTAACACTGCAGAACAAAACTGTCTTGAGAGTGGGTTTTACCTGACATTAATGCACACGTGGATATTGATTCATCATCTTACAGCATAAGAAGAAACACAGCTACCCATGTGACACCCTCCATGGACATGATAGTAAGCATCCATCCATACATATGCACATACATATCACACATTTACATACGTGTACATTCAAATATATACGTGTGAATCCACAAACAATGAACTTAGACTTTTCTCAATTCTTGTTTTGGATCTCAATGTTTTTGCTCTAGTTTATCAAATTTTGTGTGTCTGGTGCTTTCAGTTATTAACTGAACTTTTATTTTGATTCATGTACAAAAACAAACTGCATTAAAAAGTGAGAAGGAGCTAGGTGTGAACAGAGCGATGGAGAGGTGAGCCAGGTGAGCTGAGGTGAGGTGAGGAGGGGGGAGGGAGCGGAAGGCATGTACCCTGGGATTAGACTGGCGAGACTGGAATTCCCCCGCTCATCAAAGACTGATGATTAGACACCTACGTATACACACTGCCCTGCCCTGGATAGCACACACACACAAACACACGCTCATATGTATGCATTCATGCAGCATAGAAACACACACTGTAGATAGCCAAATACTTTAATAAATTATACACACAGCTGCGAGGACAGAGTGTACTGCCATCATTAATGCACACAAACACTAAGTGTGTGAAACCCCCACCGTCTAACCACAACTAATAACTTCTGCTTTTCAACACTGATCGCAGATCAGCAGTCAGAAACCGCAATCTGGAACTGGAGCCAACATGTTCACACACACACACACACACACACACACACACACATGGATACAACATATTTCCAGTTACCTTGACTTGAAACAACATAACTTGTTCCAGGATGACTCTGTACTATTTTTGACTGCACACATTACAGGTATATTTGCATGTATAACTGAGGCCCTACTTACCCATGTCATTTAGTGTGTCTAATATCAGAATAGAGTCCAATTTAAACCTTTTTATTTACACTTTATTAATAACATAGCGGGGATATTTGCATCATTACAGCAGCACAAGGGAGTGCAAAACATCAAACATCAGTTAAAAAACACAAAGCAATAAAATAAGTAATCAATAGAAAAGAAGCAAAATATAATAAACAGACAGGCTGCATGACTGCCTTCATTATTGCATGTACAAAGTATAGATGTTGCAAACTTTAGTGCAACTATATGCTGATATTGCACCTGAGTTACCTCAAATACTTTCAAGTATGGTTCAGCTCTTTTCCTTTTAGAAACACATATACTTTATACTTACTACTTGGCAATAACTCTGATTCTCATACATGCATCTCCATTAACAGGATATGAATCTGAGTCAGCCATAACACACATCATATTGCCAAAAAATGCCATGTTTTGTGCCTGAGGAGCAACAAAGATTATGTGTATGGCATGACATTTTCAGCATTGAAATCTCCAATGCTCCTTGGTTTCATTCATACATTTTACTGTTAAATACCTCCCTGATCTTCCCCTAAAACATGTAGGGGCTAACTGAACATATTAATGTGATGAAATATTTCAACTTGCATTAAAACATGGGCTTGTTCACTCCTGATTTTACTAATATGACCACCCAACAACAGCATCAGAACAACTTAATTAGGTTTTCTTACTCTGTTTATTTGTAAGATCAATATAAAACAATTTGTCAAACAATAAAAGAGTGGCGGTCCGTGGGTCCTTACAGATATTTTATATTTGCATTCTTTCCTACTTCAAACTAATGCACGACTTTTAACTTCAGGATGAAAAGTTCTGTCTTATCTTGTATCTTATAGCTTTTCACTTTTGCTTTAAGTTTGGCTTTATACTTAAAATATGAAAAAAGTAATTGTAGTTTGGAGTTAGTTACTGCTGACAATTTGATGTATTGATATAGAAAAACTAGACGATCACGTTACTGTAATGGTATAATTCCATGGCTCAGCATCTGTGTGTGTGTGTTCTGCAACACATGTTGAATATCTGTGTGTTGAAAGTGTGTGTGTGTTTATCCTTGTTCTGAAGTGTGGCACACCAGGCTCCGAGCTGCTGCCCTAAAACTGTTGATCCTTTCATCGCGGCTGGACTTCGACTACTTCAAGGTGCTGACACCCCGAGAGCGACGAACAAACCAAATATTTTCACTTGGCCAAAAAAAGTCGACCATGTGTGTTTTGACTAACCAGCCCTTTGGAAGAGGAAGACCCCCGACAGTCCCACAAACACACACTCACACACACACGCCACAGTGCCGGTCCAGGAATTCCATTGATATTCCCGGGAATTCTCTTTCTTCTAAACGCAATTTTCTCCCCTCTCTTCTCTTTTCATTCGGTCTAATGAACGTTGACCCCAAGTGACCTCCCACTGAGAGATACACGCAGGGAAAGTGCTTACGGGTTTTGAGGCACCAGACCTGGTTCCTTTTGTAAGCAATTTAGTGTTAGTGGCAATTTCGTATTCGTCTTTGCTCCCTGGATCATGCAAATACTGCATTACCCACAAACACCCTTTTTAGGAAGTGTTTGGAATTCCTGTAACTTGACCATCCAGATGGAACTTTATCTAAACAGGCCCTGAGAGGGAGAGGTAAACACATACACACACAAGATGTGTTTGCATCACTAATGTTCTGCGAATGTATGGGAACAGAATCAGAGGTGTAAACAGCATCAGGTCCCATGCATCTTATCCTCCGCAGTGGTTTTCACACCACAGGGGTGCGTTAGTCCTTCCTTAAGGAACAGAAACATGAAACAATGACTATAAACTACACTGAAGAGCTCTGAATTAACTGTCTGTGGTCGGGCTGCATTGTGGGTAATGTAGGCCAGCCCAGTCGTCACACGAAGATGTGTCTGAGGTTCAGTGTGTTGTAAATCTATGGGTAAGGGGTCACTGTTCAAGTCTAAAACTGTTCAAAACGGTTAATTTCAAGGCCTGAACATGGCTGTGGAAAGGCAGATTGCAAATAATGCAACACATTTAAAAGCCTTGTGACTTGTTCATTTCCCCGTGTGAAATACTGCAATATGCAACAATAAAGTCCAATTTCCTCAAATGAAACCCTAAGAAAGTCCCACTATTGCTACAAATCAAGTGTAATTTGCTTTTTCTACCACTAGATGGCACAAAAAAGTGTCCACGAATGAGTACAACAGGTCTAAGTTAAACAAAACGGACACAGGGTCGCAAGAGGTTAAAGCTGTGAGAAATTACAGCTTCGTTCTCAAAAATATAACTTAATATTAGCATTTTTAGTCACCATATAATCCAGAGTGTTGGTGCCTTTTCTGTCTTCACTGTGCTCTAAGATTCTTAAGTGCCTAATTAGTGCAATTCATTGGTTTGCAAATCTAAAGAAAGAAGGCTGCAGACTATACATTGCTAATCTACCCATCTTTGTTCCAGAAAATGTCCTCACGTGGATCTTGTAAACAGGGGGAGGTTGAATTCCTTCCCCACGGGAGACATGACAACCCGCCCTACCCCAGCCCTACCCATCCCATCCCCGCCCGGCCCTGCCTGACACAGGTTTAAACATGCCTCTCTACCATCTCTGCAACGCTCCACATACATCACCACTTGGCACGGTTCAACGTAGCTACGGGCAACAAGAAATTAGAGAGGGGAGCGGCGGCTTGCCAGGTGAATACCTGGATATGTGTAGCCTGGGGATAGACTGAGAGAGGGCAGGTAGGAGGAGGGAGGAGGGAAGGAGGTGACAAAGAAAGAAAGACAGATGAGAAGAGAAAGGGAGTGAGGAAAAAGGAAAAGCTCACCTCCTTTTCTTTCTAAATAAAAGCATTAAAATCGCACTGATAAGATCACGTCACATTCAGGTTCACAGTCAGAAACTGTAACTGAGAAAGAACAGACAAATTTGTGTGGTCCGAATTGTTGTTCTTCCTTTGGACTCAAACAGTCCAAAGCACAGGGGTGTGACCGGTCTGTTTCATACAACCATAAACCTTTTTAGGGGTTTCAGTCCAGCGATCACGACATGAGCCGCTCCAGTGGAACAAAAGAATCTATGTTTAAACAAATCCCTTTATGTTTCTTTCAAGTTCGCTTCAACTGGGAAGTTTTGTCTCAGTCTGTGTCTCATCAGAACCTGTAAATATGTCCAGCTGTAACTGCATCCATACATGTGTCTACAACATCCTGCTGCTGTCTGCTCGAGGGATTTTTGCACCCTGAGCCAAAAAAAGAAAAACTCAGCTAGAAACATCAGTCCAAACATCCAAACAAAATCACGACCCTGTTTACTTTTAAACATAACAGACTTTGACATGAAGGTTGTCAGCATCTGTGTAAACCTTTGAGTAAGCTGCTCCATGCTTCCGTAAACCAAGCAGGGAAACCTGCATACTGGAGGTGCATCCCTGTTTGGATGAGCTGCAGCCTAATCTTAATATTTACCCAGGAGCCTCTGCTGTAGCCAAAACAAGATGGTACATCCTGATACTTTATCTGCGAGATAGCGGGACAGAGAGGAGGACTTGAGTTTTTTAATGCTGGATCGCGTGCTGCAAGCTTCTGACTAAAGCTGAAGGGACTAATATTTGTGGAGAAAGGTGAAATAAATTT
The DNA here is from genome assembly GCF_006386435.1 of Epinephelus moara. NCBI lineage: Eukaryota > Metazoa > Chordata > Actinopteri > Perciformes > Serranidae > Epinephelus > Epinephelus moara. The sequence goes on from NC_065522.1 coordinate 17,941,283, forward strand.
GTTAACACTTGAACTTTGGACCCATGTTTGATTGTTGAACATCACATTACTGAACTATTTTGGGCTTTTCCACCAACTTTTGGAGCCTGGCTGCACAGGCAGTGTTCAAGTTCATCCCAAAGGTCAGTCCAGTCCCCAGAAGTCATCTTTGAGACCCAGAAAAATGTTTGTATTGTACATTTCTGCAAACCAAAGGTGGCAAGACACCTGCCAGGCTGCAAACCACAGTTCGAGATGTAAGCAATTGCCATGATTCCAGCGGCTTTTTAGGCACCAGACTTGGCTTGACCTGTCACTGTTTTTCCAGCGACGATTGAGCCACAAAAAGTGCCTCTTGCTTAGAGCCACTGATGTTTTTCAGCGGGGATTGTGCCCCCAAAACTGGGTATTTCAAGCCAAACCATGATCTTTTTCTAAGCCTAACCAAGTGGTTTTTGGGGCTAAATATAACAACACCTCAACCACAGGGTTGTTGAAATGGAAACTTGAAAAGTATCCACTACATAATAACATGCAAATATAATGTTTCTGAGGTTTGCAGAAACATCGCCAACATCTTATCTGGCGATTGGGTTGCAACGTTGGATGTGGTTGAAATCAGGTCTCTGTGCAGGCCGGTCACGTTCCTGTACACCAAACTGGGAGAACCATTTTTTTTAACCTGGCATTGTGCATAGGGGTACTGTCATGTTGAAACAGGAAAAGGGCTTCCCCAAACTAACACTACACCGGAGATGATTCTCTCCCTGCAGCTGTCTTCTATTGTCAAAGACGTACCTTTCCTGGATTTGACTCTTTATGATACATTTTTGGCACTTAAGAGTACTTTTTGTTTTCAGCTTATGCTTTTTGCTTATGCACCTTGAAATCTTTTCTTGTATAGAGCTCCTCTTTTACATTAGTGGTGTTTTCTTTCACTATGAGCTTAGAAAGACAGAGTCCAGATGCTTGTCGTAATTGCAATTAACTTAAATCAGCTATCTGAAATATCATCATATACTGTAGTACTGACAGTCCCCTGTATTAGAAATTTGGGCCCCAGTCCACAACACGACAAACACCCCCAAGTAAGCAGGGGTGTCCACATACCTCCCTGTACTTTAGCCATGCTTCTACCTGTCCACCTGCAGTTCCACATCCTTGCCACATGAGGGCGGCAACAAAACTGGGAGGCACGCAGGTAAAAAGATGAGGAGCATCTCAGCCAAAATAAAACATTATTTAGACAATCATGACATAAAGGTTCATTAAAACAATTACTTAAATAACATAATGTATCCAAGATACAGTTAGAGTTGCTGACTGTGTCTTCTAGCGGTAGTTTGGTTCACATCGACACAGCTGCAACATGCTCTCTCTTGCTGCTCCATGTCCTCAGTGTCTGATCTGATCTCCTGAAGAGACAGGTCACAGCAGGTTCCTGCCCTGCCTACATTTCTCTTAAACATCCTCACATATGCCAGCATCTGATGTGAACACGCACATCTGCAGTGCTGCAGCTGAAATGTTACAGGGAAGTTCAACTGTTCAGCCGTCTATTGGTTTTGCACTAAAAAATGAGAAAAAGTAAAACATTTGGAGGGGACACATTTATGACCTGAACCTGAAAACATCTGCTGTGACAGAGTGGCCTCTCCAGTGGCTGTTAGCGTTTAGCAAGGTTTAGAATGGTGGTTATTCAGTCATTTAGTAGCCTGTCTTTTACCATGCAATGGGAAAAAAGTGTACTTGAAAACTCTCCACACAAGATGAAGATCAGCCTTTTTTAAAGCTTTGTGGCAATGCACCTCTTGGATAATTTAGCTTTTCAAGACTTTTCTCAACCAATAAAGGAGCAGTTAATCCTCTTTTCTGCAGAATACATTTTAAAAGTGAGTTAAAAGTCACCTTAACACATTTAGCAAAGTCAGTTTTTGACAATAAAATAGGACTAGTTAATCACTTCCTGCAACCCCCCCCCAAAAAAAATCAAGTGACAGGAGGGGTCCACCTCTCCATCCATCCCTCCACCCCTCCCTTCTTCTTCCTCTTGTCCTCTCTTTCTGTAGTGTGACAGATGTCTGATATTTCCCGTCGTTCTGATCAGCGGGGGTTTGTTTGTCTAGAGGAGATGAGGAATGCTGCGTATTCAGTGTTGACATGCACAAACAAATGTGCACGAGTACACACATACACAACCACATACACACGCACCTACTTATATACAATCAAAAGCCAAAAAAAGGTATGTCACAACATCCTGTGCATTATTCTTCAATATCATGTTCACTTGTCAATGTAGTGCAATATAATTGTCTCAGCCATGTGCAACACTACTTCTCATTGTGATATCATATTCAATATAACACTAATTATCAGGTGCAGTCTGTTTTTTCCACCATTTTAGTTCATTTTGAGTAACTCTTGTACTTATCGAACCCCTATTGTTACTCTATTAGGCACTGGTTTTGCTTCTGCACCTTGAAAACACTTCTTATCTTGTATATTCGTATATTTTGCCAGATATTTAATACTCTATTGTTTATAAAACTCGGCCCAGTGAGTGACCCTGACCCAGAAAACCCACTGGTTGCCAGGTTTGTACTGGTTGTGAATCGTTAAAATTGTGGTAACTGTACTTAGTGTTAATTTAAAGCATTCTCTGGCACAAGAATTTCCTTCGGGATGAATTAAGTTCTGTTGAATTGAATGTCTTATATCTATATTTTAAATTTCGGTCTGTATTAGACTATATTGACAATGCAAAAGAGAGAGAAAGAGTCGGGAATTTTAAAGGCACCTTCTACCACCACTCAACCACATAGAAACAGGTGGCATATTAATGAGATATCGTGAATAAATTAGCAGAGAAACATATCAAACTATCATCCAAACACCAAATGAGGGAGCATCTCTTTAAAGAATCACTCCAGTGAACTTCAGAGTCTTAAGAATCTATGACAAGGTGCACTCAAGCTATTTTTTTAAGCCTAATAAAAACACTTTGTGCTGTTTTTCCTCTAATGTGGACATCTAAATCAATAAACAGAAAGAAAACAGGCCACGAATTCATCAGAAATTGATAAACACACCAACAGCTACTTCAAATAGTGTACAAACATGAACGGAACACAATACTGTCACTAAAAAGTGATTACAGGCCAAAGGACACAGAGAGAATAAAACACAAGAGAGAAGAATACAACAATAATAATAATAATAATTCTAAATAACTAACGCACATAAGAGTGGTGGCTCAGTTGCCTCGTGTCTCCCTCTGTGTCACTAAATAATGTGAAAAATGCCCTAACAGAGACCTCAACATGCACCTTCTCTGCTGCTGAACATTATCCTCTGACTGCATGCTAAAGGCTTAGCTGCATACCAGCCGGCACACTGACCTGGGATTAACTAAGACTAGGCTCCACCTGGGACACACACACCCACACACACACACACACACACATAGCGGTGTGCAGCTTACTGTAGTGTAAAGTACAAACAGTATTTGTGACTACTGTATGTACAGTACAAGTTATTAGGATTTAACAGGATTCTGATCTGATGAAGAGGGGAGAAAAGAGAGATGGAGACGATGTGGAGACAGAAAAAAAGTCTTTCAGAGAGTTGACAGGAAAGACGAAAGTCCATAGAAACACAGAGAAGAGCATGATGAATGTTTGACAAGAACCCTTTAGGGTCTAAGAATACATAAACTATCTTAACTTGAAGGAAGAGGCGGAAATAATTCTCCAAACTACACCACAAAATATGTTGTTAATCTGCCCCCTTTGTGGATAAGATTTGATTTATAGCAGCATAAATTGATATTTTTATATAAACGATAAGCCAAAGACAGGGGACACAGATGAACCCTTTGAGAATTGTCACCAGACTGCAGCTTGATGGAGCGTTTTAGTATCCTTCAGCTCATTGTTTTGGTTTTAAGGCCCACAGATTTACTGTTTTGGTTCAGTTCCTCCATGAATTTTTTTTTAAAAACCATCCATACACTAGCACCAATTGTTAGCAACTAGCAAAAGTTATCAACATAGCGAAGCATTTGGCATTTAAAGAGCCAGATAATTGCATCAGGAGGTGGAGGGGACCAAAAACAGAGCTAAAATAGAGTGAACATTCGTCAGGTTGACACAAACACACCTCCAAATGAAAGCTGATGTCGCCTCATAGCTGCTGGATGAAAGCTTTATGAGACAATATATCAGATGTTGTGTTTACATCGTGTTCTATTGCCCCCATGTGGCAGAAAAAAGTTACTGCAGGTTAAATTCAAGCACTTAAACTACGTGGTTACATGACAGCGCTGCAACAACATCACACTACCTCCACTTTTACTCCTGAGAGACTGGGGTCATAATTCTTGCAGCCATGAGACGTCCTTGTCGGGCAAATGTAAACACAATTCTATTGTTTTAGGCGAGAGAACAGCCAAGGATATCAAATATGTTACTATAGCTTGTCCTTTACTTCAAAATGACTCCGTCATATGTGGATATATGTAAAGAAACAGTAGCCACACTGACACACATTCACTCATACCATTTTTCCCATGTGGTTTTTGGGGAAGCCCTGTTTCCTCCTCAGTCGTGTGATTAGAGAAACAGGTGGACAAAATGGAGGAGAGAGCAGTAAAATTAGCGAGGGAACAAGAAAGGGAGAGAGGAGAGAAAAACAGAGGAGAAGAGAGAACCAGATGCCCTCCCACACTTAGGCTGATTCAACGGCAGTCAAAACAGCTTTCTGCCTCTCTGAAGGGACTCTGATGACTTCATTCATTCATCCACAGACTGCATGTTAAACACACTGAGCTGTGGGTCTCTGTTAAAGCACTGCGAATGCGTGTGGCGCGTTATCGCTCCTCGCCATCAGTCTCGCACCTGAGATGAACAGATAAAGGGCTAGTGGAAATATGGAGCCGGGAGATAAAGAAAAAGGACGACGGAATTCATCTCAGGTTATTCTTTAACAGATGTTAAAGGAATAGTTCACCCAAAAACAATATAAATTGTAGTATTCACCTCCCCTCCTCTCTATGGCCCAAAGTTCTCTTTCAAATGGTGCAAATGAAAGCATACCAGCGCAGACAGACTTCCACCGAGGCCGAACACAAGACAGCAAAAAAAAAAAGTTTAAAACGACTGAAAAACTTTCTGAAAATTCTTTAACAATTGTTAAACAATGCATTTTATAATCCAAGTAACCTCATTATTGGAGACTGCTCTGAACATCAAAAGTGCAGTGAAAATAGCTGTTTGGATTTCCATGAAACCATTAATGGATACAGGACACTTGGATAATGCTGCACAGGAATTTTCAGAAAGTTTTCCATAAGGTTTATGACCTCTTTTGCTGTCTTTTGTTCTGCCTCCGTCAAAGTCTGTTTGCACTGCTGTGCTTTCATTTTCAGGCAATGATTCCATGAAAAACTTTTCTGGGACCATAAAGAGCCAAGGGAGGTGAGTACTATATGCAATTAATATTGTTTTTGGGTGAACTATTCCTTTAAATGAGGCTTATGGGCAAACAGGTGGACTGTGCTGTCAATAAACTCCTGTTCCTCATGGGTAAAATAAGTTATCATGCTTGATTGTAACCCTATCCTTATCCCTATTTTATTATTAAAGCAGCACATGTGCTCCTGAAGTACTGAAGTGATTGTTTTTTAATGTATTTATTCAAATGATTTTGTAAATAAATCACATTCTAGGTATTGTCACATTACCCCTATACATTTAGAGATATTTGTGACATGGCTTGACTTGAGTAGAAGTTGGATAATGTTTTGTTCTTGTCATAGTTTATGACAGTTGCACCAAAAACTGCACACATTTGATGGTTGGTTGCATGACTGTTTTGGAGTTAGCTATTAAATTTGACTGCTTCAGAATTCACATAAATTTTGTAACTTGCCCTAACAAGAGTAAAGTATAAAGTGGTATAAAGAGTCCATGAGAGGACACTGGCTGGGGTGATGGATGGGTCAAACAAACACAGGACTTTCCCCAAGGAGACTGGTGATCATGTCCTGCCTGAAACCAGTGAACTTTGAGTTATTTTAAGATATGCTATCCCGCTATCATTGTCACATTACCTTGAAGGTGAAGTGTGTAAGATTTAAGGGAATTTGGTGGCGTCTAGTGTTTAAAATTGTAGGATGCAACTAGCTAAAAATGTGTGGTCACCTTTTTCCTCTGAGAACTTACAATCCAGACCTTCAGGTCTTCACCAGAAGCCGAATTATCTGCAGAGGTCTCTTCATCTTCAAAATTAACAGACCCGGTGATTTAAACCAGTTAAAATACTGAATACAGCAGTTTCACATTAAAAACTAGTGCTGCTCCAATGCTGCTCATTGCAGATGGGCTACTTATGATGGTGGCTGATGCAAAAATGCAAAAACACAAACCGCGAATGGCCCCCTCTGGAATAGTGTTTGGTTTGTCCACTATGGGCTACTGTAGAAACATGGTGGAGCAACACAGTGATCTCCATAAACAAGGACCTGCTCCCTGTGTTGATATTAATTGCTCATTATGAGGTGACGAAAACACAACAACTCTTATTTTCAGGTGATTATACACTAAAGGAAACATACTTACTATTTTCTGCCAATATATCCCCCTAAATCCTACGCACTGGACCTTTAAGTACATAACTTTATGTTAAGCATACAAAATGTAGATCCCAAACCATGTTTCTTTTCCTAAATCTTCTACGTTACCTATCATTCGTAAATCTGACCGATATAGCTTAATGTTACGTACGTAACTTTACATTAACTAAGTAACACGACGATGCCCAGTCATGTTTCTTTTCCTAAATCTAACCTACTTAACTTTACCTGACTAAACCTAGCTTACATAACTTTATGTCATGAGCCCAGGGTGTATTTTTGTAATTTGTGAATTTCAAACAATGATCTCTTGCTGCTTTTTAGAGATGCTAAAGTTGCATTGTGGCTGTATTCTTCTTTGTTGGGAGCGACATTAATGAAAGTGGAAACGAGAAAAGAAAGAGTTAAAGCACACGACAGCTTGAAAACAAGGCGAGTTTGTGTTTTACATCCAGCTTCCAATTTTAAAAGAAGATAAAGATACAAGGCTGGTGGAGAAACAGGAGACAGGGGAGTGGATGCACTGCAGATAGTAATAAAAAGGTGCTGAGTGATGTGAAGACGAGGCGAGTCAGCTTGGGTCGAACTGCATTCACAAATATTTCTTAACAAGTACTTCAGGGGAAGCTGCATAAGCCGCAGCCTGCAGTTTCAGCAGGTGAGAGGGAAAGGAGAGGAAGAAGTAGACATCTGTAAATCAAGGTCACCCGCTGATCTCAGACAGATTAAAACTCGCCCCCCCCTTTTCCAAGAGGAAGAATGCAAAACAATAAATGCTGCTGCTTGGAGGAGAAATATGTGATTTGTTTCAACCTTATATACCTGCATCATCCTCTGTATTTATTTGCTCTTTTGAACCATTGTTTTCCTTTTGCATCCAATAACTCTCCTTCAGTCGAACTTTATTGTTTGTTTTCTTTGCTTCCCACCTGAAGCGATGAGTCTCTTTCTTCCTCCGTCTCATTTCGCTTTGTCCCTAAGCAGCTCTTTGCGCTTCCTCTGGGCTGCAAAATTTAATTTTTTCCTCATAAAAAAGGGGGAGGCATGAAGAAAAGAAGGTCAGGGAAGCACGAGCAGAAAAGGACAGCATGTCTTGTGACTGTTCTGTGTAGGTGGACTTGTCAGGTAGCCCACTGGTTCGCAGCCACACACAAACACACACTGCAAAATTCACATAAAGTTGCTCATAGGAAAAAAATCTATCCTCTTGTAAGTCAAAAGCCGTTGTTTGACAACTTTACAATAAAAAAAAGGATGCAGAACTTCCAAAAAAAAGTAGAAACACTCCATTTATGATAAATAATTATTCTACGATCACAGCACCGCCTCCGTAATGCCTTCCGGTTTGGATCATCTGACAAACAGTACATGGATCAACACTGTCTAAAGTTTAATATTGAATTCCCAGATGTCTGACTTTCCCATCAGCACATGAACACAACATAAAAGTTGGCTAAAAATGCAAGAAGAAAAAACAAAACACTAAAACACAAATTCCAGGTCTGGATCGTCACCAAACACTGATCCCAGAACCAAATCTAGCTAACAGACAAACAAATGTCTTAAGACCCAATGTTCTGTTCCCAAATCGAGCTTCAATCCCACATAAATATCTCCGGTGTTTCTGTTTGTCTTAAGACAGACACTCTCTAAATGTGAAAAGATCAAAGGAGGTCAGATAAGATGAATCAGATACAGACTCAGATATAAACGCCCTTATGGGTGCAAGCTTACATCACTCTAGGATATCTCACAAAGAGTTTATTTATTATTCATTCAAAGTACTTTACTAGATACGAACTGAGAAAATCAACATCAGCAGGACTTTCTACAAACTCCAAAGATCTGACTGATAAAAGCATTTAAGGTTATCCAACCACAGCCTGAAATGAGCTACTGTAAGCTGAAAAATTATTCACACTGGTGCTATTTGGTCCGTTTTAAACGAACCATGGCCGCTTCCACAGATAGTTCGGTTGGTTTGGAGTGGTGTGAACGCTCATTCAAACTGCTTTTTTCCTTCCTGGTCATTGGTCGTTTTGGGCAATACCGCCCCCAAATGAGCAGCTGTTGTATCTGCGTGACGTTGTCTAGGCGGTTTGGTCAACTTTAAAAAGTGCATTGTGAAAGTGAACCGAACCAAATGAAGGTGTGAAATTTTTCAGCATTCCCCGCCTAATCGAACCAAGTCTAGACTCAAGACTATCCTGGTGTGAATGCGCCCTTAGACTTCAAACGTACATGTAACAAATAAACCAGCTGGTTGTCGTCTTTGAAGTCTTTTCTCTTGTGAAACTGAAAAATACCATTACAAACCTCTTTCGATGAAGCATAATTCGCTAAAATCTTTCTTTGTTTCTGAGCGTGGTGTTTTCTTAGCAGAGCTGTACCATGCTCATTAGTGCCCCCCTGTGGCCGAAAAGCATAAAACACCCACAGCAACTAGCTACTGATGGTGCAGTTACAAAGTTGAAGGATCCACACAAAGGTGAGATTTATGCTTCATTGGGAGTGTTTTCAGTTTTACAAGAGAGAAAACTTCAAAGGGTGTGAGGGCGTGAAGATGTCAGGGCCAAGTCAGTGACAAACCAAAGATATACTCTCAGATTTCTTACCATCTGGCAGATTATATGAAAGGAAGGGGTCACAGTGTGCCACAAACTAGCTTGTGTTGGCCTCACCAGTGCCCTATAGACTTGTACTTGTACACATATACACGACATGGAATCAATACAAATACTATAAAAAAGTTCTCCGTCCCAAAACGGTTTACTTCACCTACCAAGCAGGTCTGTCCTGCCTTCACCTTTTCAGTGGATTGTAGCTACAAAGTTTCAAATGCAGTATAAACACAAAGACGAACCTGCTTCCAAACATCACAATGTTATTAACATTCAGATTCCGGGAGGCCTGAGGTTACATTTCCTGAAGTAGAAAAGGACTACACACTTATGGGTAGAAAACAGACAGGAATTTCTATTTAACGCCAAAAACATGCCAAAAAATGAAGTCCAACACACTGACCAACCACACTAGTTAACTGTTTTTTAACATATGAGTAGATTTCGGGAAGGTCACAAGGGACATGCCCCCCTCAATATTTCGAACATGTGCATTTGTCCCTCCAGTGAAAACATGAAAGTAGCAGAGGACTTTTACTTTGACAAAATTAAAGACATTTACACCCCAAATTTCAAAACCTACGCCTTCATTTTAAGCATATCATGGGCAGTAAGTAAGAAAAATGGGGTGTAAAGGTCGGTTTGTTACCATACATTCACTTAAGTCTTTTTAGCCTTAATCTGTGACCTAATTCAGCCTAAATCCACAAAGAGCTTTGATTTAATCTGGATATCCTCACTTCTCTTCAAAGACAAGGTTCCCTCAAAACCCTTAAGCGGCCGCCATTTAACCGTCCAGATCAGAAGATCACAGATTCCCGACTTTTCTGACCCCAAAGAGGTTTCAGAACTTTTAAGTCCCTCAAAGACCGGTTACAGCTCGTGTCACGTGGGAAGCCATGAATAACACTGCTATGAGCTGTTGTCTTCAGAGGGTCGTAACAACGTAAAAATAGGTTCAGACTGCATGGTGGTCTGGTTAGTGACGGGAGCAAAAATATAAGACAGAGACATTGAAAGATGGATAGATGGATGGAGAGATGAGGGGGGATGAAAAAAGACACAGCTGACCTTTAAAGCCTCAAACCAAACAGTGATGGATGGAGTAAATAAAGAGGTCGCTAACAAACACACCATGTTTACACTCCTCTTAACACTGGCAGGAGGAGGCGGAGGAGGGAGGCAGAGGAGGTGATGAGGTTTGAGACTAAGTGACGGAAAGAGATATCTTGTGCAAAGACATTAAATGAGATTATGACCCCAGTGGGAGGGAAAATGAGGCAGAATGGGGATTAAAACATAAAACAGAAAGGGAAACTAAATATTTGTGGTCAGATTGTTTGATTTACTAATACCACTACTACCATAGGTACTGTACGTACTACTTCTACTGCTATTACTGCTGTCTCTGCTGCCACTACACTCCTACTTATTTAAACTCCAAATATACCTGCGAATGCTTCAACAACTGGTACTACTACTACTGCTACTACTGTTATAACTAGCCTGCTGTTGCCACCAACACTACCAATGCTACTACACAACAAGCAAGACTACTGCCATTAGCACTATTGCTGCTACATCATGTAATGAAACAACTACTACTTCCCAACTTAAATACTACTGCTGATATTGCTACTGCTGCAACTGGCAGACGACTACTACTACTGCTGGTATGCTAATGCTATTACTACTACAGCTGGTACTAGTACTTCCTCTACTACCACTACTGTTACTGATATAATACTGTTGCTGCAGGTAACCTACTGCTGCTACTGAAGTACAATTCAGACTACTGCTGTTACTGCTAATGCTACTGCAACATGTTATGAAACAACGTCTTTTCGACTGAAACTAATACTACTACTACTGCTACTGCTACTACTGCTGGTACTGCTACTGCTACTACTGTTGCTCGTATTACTACTAACTACTACTATTGTAGCCACTGCTAGTCCTCCTCCTACAGTACTACCACTACTGCTACAATGTATGCTACTGTTGTAACTCATTCTACTGCAGCACCTACTTTTGTGACTTTAACTACTAGTACTATTACAACTATGAATGCCGCTGCTACTACCATGTCTACAGGTACTACTACTGCCTCTGAAACGACTTATCCTCCTTCTACCACTACTACTGAAACTCTTGCTATTTCTGTTACTTTTTCTGCTACTACAACTTCAATTCGGCATACGGCTTTGACTGCAGTTACTATTGCTACTACATTAGTGTGAAAAATCAATAGTACTTCTGCAACTGCTACAATTCTTATCACTACTACTACCTCTACTTCTACAGCTGCTACCACTGTTACTACTAGTAGTGCCTCTACACTCACTCCCACCCCTCCCATTACTTCCCCTTCTTTTATTACCATTACTGCTTCTGTCACTCATTCTGGTATTATTACATCTTGTACTCTGGCTACTTCAACGTGTACTTCGAAATACTGCTTCTTCCAGCTGTAAAAAGAGAGACTGTGAATGAAGAGGAGGAGGGAGTGAAATAGTGGATAGAGGTAATTAGCTGTCTAAACATTTGGTGTTAGCTCTCATTGACTTTTGTCCACCTGTTAATCCTAATGGCATCTTCAGCTCATTGACACCACAGTGTGAATTCTGCCAGGAACACACACACACACATGCACACACAAAGCAAGCACATATACCCTCCTATATAATGTGTAACTATATGAAGGAGGTAGATGCGATTGCTGCCCGCACTGTGCTTGTTTAAGGAGCCCTTCTCTCAGAGCAGGTGAGATAAAGATGGAATTTGCCATCAAGAACAGACACAAAGGGAAACCAGGGCGAGAGAGATGGGGGAGAGAGAGATGGGAGGGAGACACAGTCAGAAACAGAGGAGGATAGAGGTTAGCTGAGATAAGTTTGAGAAAGAGAGCAAAGGAGCTTTGATTATTCAGTTGAATAGGTGAATATGTTACACCTTGCAAATTCAAGGAGGAACAAATTATTAACTCACTGTTTTGTTTTACGCTCAGGAAGAAGCAGTGAGAAGAATAGATGGATGCAGGAGAAAGAAAAGACGAGTCAACGGCAGAAAAATGAGAAAAATCCAACAAACTAAGAGACAAACATGAGAGAGAACAGCTCAGATTCATCTCTGTGGTGTTAGTAAACATTGCGGATTCATCTCTGCAATCTGAGGATGTTATGGCTACCACACACACATACACAGACACACACACAGCTCCACTTGGGACATGGGTCACGGAAGAGGTGAGGCAACCTGTGTGTGTGCACGTGCACAGCAGAGCATGCATCAAATTAAGTGTGTGTTTGTGGTTGCGCGGCATGACGGGTTCAAAGAAAACCTCCAGGTATACATTACCGCTGAACTCCCTCACCTGGCTGAATAGAGATTCATATCTGGGCGAGGATTAAAAGCGCACACACACACACACATGACCAAACAGCTATGAAACAGTGATGCATGAGACGCATGCTGAATGAGAATGAAAAGCTCTTTGCATATGTGTTTATTTTGAATGTTTGTGCTGATTCAGCCCTGTTAAGCTTTTTCTCCCCTTCCTGTTAAAAACCATGTATCTCCAAATGTCAGCTTTAAATGAACTATAAGACAAAGACAACCCTTTACAGATGTAAAAATTCACTTTTTTAAAGTGGGTTTTAAAGGGTTTTACTTATCTAAGCATTACAACAGTTCTACACACAAGTGGAATAATGAGAATTTAATACTTCATGTATGCTTAAAACTTTACCAAGTTTGGAGATATGTGGTTTTGAGTGAACAGTGATGATGAAAGCAAGCTGAATTCCACAGGATTCACTTGGTGGTGTGCGTCTCATACACACAGCGTCCACTAGAGGGCCTCAGTGAGAGCACTGATGCAGCTCAGATATAACCAGGAATACAGGGAAGGAGGGAAGTGTGAAAATGATTTTGCAACACCACATGCAGCATCCCTCAAACTGAATTGCTATCACTCACATCTTTCTTATCCTAATTATCTTCACTCAAGGTCCCCTTACTAGCTTTTCGCAGAGCCTATGTAAACCCCAATTACAGATGAAGCCTGTGAGATGCATCTGAAAGCCAGTGAACCAATTTTGTTCCTGAAGTCACCATGTTTTGTCTTTTAAAAAAAACTCTATCCATCTATACCCTCTCCCCTCTGAACTTCCTCTTCCTCCTCATCCTCATCAAGAGGGTGGGGTCAGCCACATTCCTAGTTGCAAAGTGGACCCCCCTCCATCTCCATGGCAACTATAACAGCCACTCTGCAAGTCATGCCTTTAACCAACGCCTACAAACACGCCTTTACCAGACACCCTGACCACTTTATTTTTTACTTTACATACCACTTTTCTTCCACATGATTGTTCACACAATATTCTACTATTAGAACATCTTCAATCCTTATATAATTGTTTGCATTTTGTCATTGGGACATATTTATCCCTAACAAATTTAGAAAACATTCTGCATGTCAAATAATGTCACTGCCCTGTATTAACTTTTCTAGCTTTTATAAAATCAGCATATTGAGGATTTGATGTGTTTCAGGTGGCAGCCGCTCCAACTGGAAAGCAGGGGGAAGCTCACTAAGTTCAGATGTATATTTAGTAGACAAGATGCATAAACTGAGAGGAGCAAGCCACCTGGGTTGTTATTTATTAAGCAGACTGTCCTCTTGAGGACTGTCCTGGACCTCACTCTAAACTTATTAGAAGTTCTGTTTGGTGTAATACAGCCAAAGAAACACATGATGCGAGACAGAGGTATGTAACAGCAGCCTATCCTTGCATAGGAACATAAAAAGTCCTTACAGGCTCATGATGAACAGGAAGTGTGCAGGCCTGATTGGACACGCCTTGTGTGTGGGCGGGGCCATGTGCATCAGCATGCAACTAGCACCATGAATTATTAATGACTAGTGAATATTCATTAGCCTATATAGATTATAGCCTGTTGGAATATTACATGAGAAGTGAGACTTATAGGCGCTTCCACTGATTGATGACTTTGATGGTGCAGTTGCGTCATGCAGGGACGTCAAAGTTGGAGGGCTGCAGCCGGGCTCAGGACACGCTAATTTAAACAAATGCAAGAATGCGCAAACACAAACACACGCACACCCCTCCTGGATTTGTACTCCTAAAACATCTCAAGTGGAAGGGGAAAACTGAGCTTGACGCATATAAACTGGTGTCACAGTCACCAAAAATGGTGCTTCTGCTGTTCCTGGCTGCACATAATTTACGTTTGCATGATGCTAGGAGCAAAATCAAGCAATACAGATTGAGTTTATGGTCTATAATTCAATATCCGCCAGTGACAAGATGCTGTCAACATAAAACACACCTGCAGGGGAGATACAACTTCATAAACGCTGCTAAAAATCACAAGCCCTCTCTTCTGGGATGTAAATGGATGTCACCGAGCTAAATTACGCACAGCCTATTTCAGCCAGGTGTTGAAGTTAACTTTAATATTTTAATTAGCAGACAAATGTGTGAAGGAGGAAGATTTTGCGCGCTGCACCACCGCGCTTCTCCACACACTTTATGTGTCGTTTGGTTGTTTGAAGTGATCACAAGCATAAAAAACAGATGCAGGCTGAGAAAAGTGCGCCGTGGTCGGCGTGTTGCTACAGGTTGCCTCCTGCTGCAGGGAGCAGGGGAGGAAGAAACGTGATGCGCAGGGGAGCAGGACAGAAACTCCGTCCGATTCTCCCATGAAACTACAAAGCAGAGCTCGTGAAGGTGCTCACGGGCCGCTCAAAAGTGTCGGTAAAGCCCAGCACCACAGGGGTGTAACTGGGTTAATTATTTTCATTGCAACAAAACGGAAACGGCCACGGGATTATTATTAGAGCAGGAGGATAAACACTTGTTATAAAGCAGCCACTCTATTTATAAACCATAGTTGGGCTTGCTGTGGGAGCCGGTGGTGTCCCAGCGCCGGCTGACTGAGAGCAGCAGGTCTCTCGGGTTCTTCATGAGGGTTATCTTGCGGGGCAAAAGCCACCAGAGGGTTTTAAATCTCTGCAACAGAACCAAAATGGAAAGGCACTTACCGCAGAGTCGGATCGCTGCACCGCGACGCACAGGGCGAGGAAGAGCAGCGGCACGGCGAGCTGTCGCAGGCTCTTCAAGTCTTTATTCATCTTGGGGGAATAAAACAAGGATCCGCCTGCGTTAACACTCTCAAACTCTACGGCTCTCTACTCGCGTGTCATAGCCCTGCTTCCCCCCCCTGCACACTTGCTTCTCAGTGAAATAGAAATAATAAGAAAAGGCACTTCTTCTCGGCGTGTAGGCTGTTGTTGCGCTTGCAGAGGCTCCCAGTGGTCCTGGCTCTGGCACCGTGCGCCTCTGCAGTCCCCCTCTCTAACTTTTTCTCTCCTCGACTTGCAAACCTGCCCAGCCGGATCTACTTCCCACACGCAGGGCGCACTGATATTACACACTTGCACCTACACTATCACTCACAATTCATCTAAAATAAAGTTTCAGGGTGACTTGCACCATAAGATTAGTCCATAAACATGTGCCATTCTATCCAAATACAGATTATTTTATGTTGTTCCACATCATTCTCCCACAATAAAGATCCCCCTAATGTTAGAACCTCGTATGCGCGGATGGATATGGTGCTTTCCTTCTGCGTGCCTCCCCAATCCTACCCAGCGCCTGAGGCTGCACAAAAAAACCTTTGACATTAAACTTTTATTTGACATTTTCTATACGCCTGGACATGTTGCATTCCAGTCAGATTATTAAAGGCCAAATTCTCACTTTTGACTCCTGACAGGAGGATGCTGTTGACAGAATGGAAGAAAGTAAAAACTCTTCTTCAGAAAAGTAGTTCATCATCCTTTCCTTCTCATTTTACTGCATTCTTCTAAGAAATTTGTGGGGCAGGAGGGAGAAGTCATATTCAACTGCTGGTACTGAATATAATATATAAAACTATATGGATAAAATCATCAAAATGTCCTTAAACACACATGAAGTTCCTATTTTCTTATGAAATATTTGTCCTGAAAGTATAAAACTATTTCAAATGCAGATGACAGCCTTCAGGGTCTTCAAGTTATAGAGTAACCAGGAGTTAAGGATCATTGATCTGTTTGACAAGCTTCTCTCTCAGCTTATTTGTTTTAGCTCTTGTTCCTAGAAGGCTTAGGCTATGCACTTTTCTCACTATATTAAGAGCCAGGTGCAGGCCAGAATTTTAAAAGGCACTGAGCATCTCAAACACCACTTTCACAGAGTTTGGGGACCTTATGCCCACCAAATAGAGCTAGGGCAGTTGACTTGTGCTTCCGAAGTTCGATACCATCGTAGCTATCTGTTCTTTTATGCTCTGAAGAGTTGGAATAAGATAATTTTGCATATTTCAATTCTAAGTAACCACAAATGTAAAAAGGTCAGTGTATGGTCTAAGGGAAATTTGTGGTGTAAGATCACAAGTTAAAATATAATAGGGGATGTTTGACTTGGAGTTTATTGGACATCAGGGACTGCAAGAAAAATAAGTTTTGTGTTATTGTCATTTTTGCAGTTGTGTGTAATTTGATGTCCTTATTCTCATAATGTCAAATAAATAGGCTACTACAGCTAGTTGCCAGCAACAACAGTCCCACAATAACCCTACCTTCCCAAAGGTTATAATGTTTGATTCATGTTTTGTAACCGTTTAACAATTTAACGGATAATTTTTGAAGTTTGTGATGCTGTTGAATTGTGTTATACTGACAGGTGTTTCTATTAGTTTTTCCACCCACAATGAGGAACCACATTTCCATTTGTCACCATATAACTGGTATAGACGGGATCTGGCATTGCTGCAAAGATGATCATGAATTCAAAATCCAATGAGCCAATTTTGGCTAACTTTGACGAAAGTTTCGAGCATCTAAGTTTTAAACTTTTTCTACTATAGGCAATGGACTTCAGGTTAAGGTTGCGTGTACAGTTCGGGTAAGTAATATTCTGATTCTAGGAGCAATGAAAAAAGATAATATGCCTTCAAATTACTACATCAGTGCTAAACTAATGAGGTCCCAGGCAGGATCCCTGTGGTACACCACAGCAAAAAACAAGCTGTCAGGGAGAACGAAGTTGCATTTACTGTATATAAGAGCCATGATGTAATTTAAACAAGAACATGTATGTAATTTCAGCAAAACCTTTTAGTAGATAAATTAACATGTTGTGATAAACTGTTGAAGACTCACTCAAGTTAAACTAAAATAGAACATTTGCAACTGTTTGCAACTTGAGTAAATCAGTGTCTGCACCATATTTAGAGCTTTCAAGAACAGGACAGAGGTGTTAAAACAAAGTTTTCAACTTAATCTCATACTTCAGATAGATATGACAACACAGAGCTATGATAACTCTGCAGTATATGTGCAGCATCTTTGTTTTTGAAAAGTTAAAAGGAAAACTATGATATGCAAATTTATGATGGACAATAGAAATATAATGCAACCACATGGAGTTTATTGGACATCAGGGACTGCAAGAAAAATAAGTTTTGTGTTATTGTCATTTTTGCAGTTGTGTGTAATTTGATGTCCTTATTCTCATAATGTCAAATAAATAGGCTACTACAGCTAGTTGCCAGCAACAACAGTCCCACAATAACCCTACCTTCCCAAAGGTTATAATGTTTGATTCATGTTTTGTAACTGTTTAACAATTTAACGGATAATTTTGGAGTCTGAAGTTTGTGATGCTGTTGAATTGTGTTATACTGACAGGTGTTTCTATTAGTTTTTCCACCCACAATGAGGAACCACATTTCCATTTGTCACCGTATAACTGGTATAGACGGGATCTGACATTGCTGCAAAGATGATCATGAATTCAAAATCCAATGGGCCAATTTTAGCTAACTTTGAAGAAAGTTTCGAGCATCTAAGTTTTAAACATTTTCTACTATAGGCAATGGACTTCAGGTTAGGGTTACGTGTACAGTTCAGGTAAGTAATATACTGATTCTAGGAGCAATGACAATGAATAATATGCCTTCAAATTCTTACATCAGTGCGAAACTAAAGAGGTCCCAGGCAGGATCCCTGTGGTACACCACAGCTAAAAACAAGCTGTCGAGGAGAACAAAGATGCATTTATCTAAAAGACATAATTAAATTTAAACAGGAACATGAGTATAATTTCAACAAAAACTTTTACTAGATAAACTGACATGTTGTGATAAACTGTTGAAGACACACTCAAGGAAGGTTGTCCAAAAATAGAACATTTGCAACTGTTTGCAGCTTGAGTAACTCAGTGTCTGCACCATGTTTAGAGCTTTCGAGATCAGGACAGAGGTGTTCAAACAAAATTTTAAATTTTATCTCATACTTAAGATAGATATGACAACACAGAGCCATGAAAACACTGCAGTATCCTATATGTCAGCATCTTTGTTTTTGAAAAGTTTAAAGGAAAACTATGACATGCAAATTTATGATGGACAGCAGAAATATAATGCAACC
This sequence comes from Epinephelus moara, assembly GCF_006386435.1. Lineage (NCBI taxonomy): Eukaryota > Metazoa > Chordata > Actinopteri > Perciformes > Serranidae > Epinephelus > Epinephelus moara. Next base: position 17,960,019 of record NC_065522.1, read on the forward strand.
ACATGAGATTAAATTAAAGTTACTGTTTAGTACCAGACTTAATGTCCTTATAGAGACTGGCAGGACTATTATACAGATTGTGGTGCTAATTTTTGCAATGTTTATAGACAGACTAACTTTTTAGGTATATTATGGGGGGTACAGGAAAGAAAAAATGCAAAAATGTTCATTAATGTTTTTATAAACCCATAATTAAGTATCATATGTGGAGGTCTTTTTATTATCTTTAATAATGAAATGTTTTCTGTAATTCTCTGCTTTTCTCGTGTTTTAAAACCAGATACAAATTTCTCCTGGACAGATGAGTCCCCTTTGCTGCTCCACACAGACTGACGAGGTTATGATCTGTGTGCGTGGGTAAAATCTCCTGTTGTAGCCAAACGTATGGAGGCATGAATGACATGTGTTGGCCCCTCCTCTCCCTGCTGCTGTGGTGCGCTGCTGAGTTGAAGCGCAACAACCCGGAGAGCGCAGCAGCGACTTCGCCGCTGCAACTTTGGTGAGTTGGATAAGCTCTGATTTTATGAAAGAAATCACCCACAGAAAGAGGCAGCTTTCGTGCTGGTTGTGTTTTTACGCGTGAGGCTGTGCGTGTGTGTGTGTGAATGCGGGGTGTGTTTGGCGGTGGGACTACTTTATCTCTCTCTTTCTGTGTGTGTCTGTCTCCGGGTAGATGACAGGGGTTTTTTGGAGCCGTCGATGAGCGCGTTTGAAGTGCCTTGCTGGTGAAGACAAGGGGATCGAGTCTCGACCTGCGGTTCCCCCTCTGCCAGTCGGATCAAAATGAAATTCCTGTAAGTCGCTTTTCTCTTACAAATCACGCTCCAGAGTGGTTTCTTCAAAAGTTTTCGGCTTTGCAAACAGCCGCAGCTCTGGTCGCGGCTGCAGGCTACATTAGCAGTGCTCCGGCGCAGTCTACCTGCCAGATAATCACCGGGGGAAACTAACACTGAAATGTTTATTTCTCTGGCAGGATTTGTGTGGTAGCAGTCGCCTTGGCGGTGAGATCTGCGCAAGGAGTAAGTCCCATTTGCTTATTATTACACTCCTTCAGGTGAAGTGGCTTCTCCACTCGGTTTATTTAGAGCGCAGATGCAACATATAAACGATGAAGATGAACGGCTTTCATGCATTCTGCCTGTAAAGTTACCGGAGGAGATACTTTTCATGAATGTTTTGCACATAAATGTCTCAGCTTATCCAATGTGACCACTCTACACTACTTAAACCCACTTTTAAATGTGTTTAAAATGACATTTTAACACAGCTTGTTGCATTAATTCAACGTTTAAATGTGTATAAAGTGATTTTCAGACATGTGTAGAGACGCGCACTTTGCACAGGTCTCCAACATGCCTTTATGCCTCCATGCGTCACGTTGTGGGTGTCTTCAGTCTGTCGCATGAGGAGACACATCTCTGAATATTTTCTTTGTCACGACACAAAATTTTAAAGTGATTTGCATGACTTTTTTTAAATGTCATATTATTGAAATTTAATTTTCCAGTTACATCCAACGTTGCATCATTTGTGCTCTGTCTGAGCTATGGATTTTTTTTTTTTAAGCTTTGGTGTGAAGTCTGCATATATAAGTAGCCCTAGGGACTGAAAAAGCAGTTCATATTTGAGTGGGCCCGCTCAGAGTCATTTGCAATTCAAACCCCGCCCTGCTATTGAATATTTAAAATAAGGAGATTATTGGGGCGACGGGCCTTTTTCAAGCCACACCTATGCAAGACTTCGTACTGCTGTGGGGCACATCTGCTGCTGCAAGAGTGCAAGCAAATAGGGAATACGACTTTCCTTTCATCACCCAAAAACACATCTAAACATTTAATAATTCATTTTTTATTGGTAAATAAGTGCTGTTTACTATACTGTGAATCTGTTTTCCTTAGTTTGTCATTTTAATTTTAATAAATGGTTTAAAATGCACTTTACTGTAGTTGTAAGCAGATGAAAGAACAGTATGATAGTATGATATGATAACATCTGTTTATACACAAACCTGTGGGTGCCCACATGAAGAGTTAGTAGTTGACAAATACATTAATGACACTTTTATCTGCTTAAAACTACATTATGGAGTGTTATGATGATTTACGAAAGGCTTTTATTTTGCTTATAAATGCTAAAAATTAAAGGGAGTTAAAGTAAAGTGTTTTGATGTCATTTAGGCTGATAGGGGGCAACATGGCTTCTTTCTTGTTCATTGGGCAGGATTTGTGGTTGAAGACGATCAAAAGTATGAGCTATATCTGTAATATCTGTACAATATTTAGCTGATGTGAACAAGAAAACTTCCAAAAGTTTATTTTCTTTGAGCACTCCTTAAAGTGACAGCTTTAAGCTTGGTGACCTCTGAAAACTACATAAGATTTCATCCAGTGGTGACAAAATACCATTTAATCCAAAGTGTCTTATGGCATCATGTATCAGTTTGTAGTTAAATCTAGAGCAACGAATCATACTTTTATGTTTAAGTTGATCTTTATATGTAAAAGCATACAGAGGAACTACTTATTTAAGCAATGAAGTGGAGAAAAAAAGTTATATTTAGTTGCATAATACTTAAGTACAAGTACCTAAAATAGCACTTAAGTACAGTTCATGGGTAAATACCCAGTTAAACCCCACAGCCGCTTATAATATCATAATTCTACACTATACAGCTCTAGAGGGAACCAAACCCTCAACCGTAGCAGTGTCAGTGCCTTGCTCTACCAGCTGAGTGACAGGAAATGCTACTAAGATTGCCATCAGCTGTGACAGAGAAGCAGACAGGGAAACATTAAAGCGAATCAGCAGCAAAAAGCTTCCTGTGTCTCAATAGGGCTCATTTGATGGAGCTGCATTGACTTTGAATTGACTCCTCCACCCACTTCCCACCTCCTTGTTGTATTGTGTTGTAGCCTACATCTGTGTGTGTGTGTGGGTGGCTGAGTGGATGGATATGTCTGTATGTGTGTTGAGTGACTGACAGATGAGTTCATTGGGTGGTCTGGGCTGACGTAACCTTGGTAACTGTGTCTTTGGGTATCGCCGTGGTGAGGCGGCGGTCCGGCCCAGAGTAATGTGTGCTTTTGGCTGAATTGAAATGTGAAAGTTTCAGTGCTACTGATAGCATAAGACAGGTTTTTCTCAAGTGTTATCAGTGTCATCAGATAAGACTAATTGCATACATACTTGTCGATTGTGGATATGGTTGCTGTAACACTAAAGATAGCACATATCAAGATTGCACTTATGTAAAATGTTTTATAAACTTTTGCACTCAAACTGCATAAACATAAACTAATGTTTTTATGTAATGTAGGCTAATGGATGGCTCTTGAATTTGGTTAAAGTGTAAACTAGGTGTATTTTATTACTGTTCCAGATACGTAAAGTTCACACTGGCTCTTGTTTTTCATGAGATTTGGTCCAGGGCTTGCACACATAAATGTTACCTTGCAACAACTCCATTAGCTTTTAGCTGCGGCCTCCATTGGAATCATACTGTAATATAACCTACTATATGTATTGCTGTACACCATAAAATGTTAATGGTGCTTTAGTTGCCACTGATGGATTTTAGTTGATGTACTGTAGCGGAGTTTGGCATCAGAAATGGAAACTCACCATTTATTTCTTCTGTTCTGGACAAAAACAGTTGAATTTTGTGTTTATCTGGTTTGCTAATTAGGAAGGAGCCTATATTTCTTTGCTATTGTTTACCGTCTAGTTAACACGTCTAGAAGAAGTTTTGAAGAAGCTAGCTTTGGTAGTGGAAAGGTGTAGCGTGTTAGCATTGTTTAGCTTGCTGGTTAGCGAGTAGGCTAAAACCAACAATATGTTCAACTGAACTGACACCTGTCAAGCTACAAACAGCAGTGTTACCAGGAGGTAAGAGCTAAACACACACACATTTATTAAGCAACACTAAGTCACATTAAATTCAGAAATATGTGTTTATTTGGTGTATTAGCACGTTAGCATTGTTTAGCTTGCTGGTTAGCGAGTTAGCTGGTTATTAATGATGCTCGAACCAACATTTTGTTTAGGCTAACTGAGCTAACTCCTCTCAAGCTACAGACTGCAGTGCTAACTGGGAGGTAAGAGCTAAACACACAAACATTAATTAAGCCACAGTAAGTCACAGTGCATTTAGAAACATGTATATGTTTTGGAGTACTAGTGTGTTAGCATTGTTTAGCTTGCTGGTTAGTGAGTTAGCTGGCTAGTAAAGATGCTAAAACCAACAGTTTGTTCAGGCTATCTGAGCTGAGTCTTCTCAAGCTACAGGCCATAGTGCTAAGATCTTAACACGCAAACATTAATTGAGCTATATCAACTCAGTAAATTCAGAAATATGTGTATATTGTGGAGTAATAGTGTGTTAGCATTGTTTGGCTTGCTGGTTAGTGAGTTAACCGGCTAATTATGATGCTAAAACCAATAGTTTGTTCAGGCTAACTAAACTGAGTCTTCTCAAGCGTTAATTCAGTCACATTAACTTACAGTAAATATGTGTATGTTTTGAACTATTTTGCGTTATTTTTATTATTAGTAATTAACTCCACACCACAACAGTTCTTTTAGGAGTTCACTACTTTTAGCCTGGTTGTTATATTTCTGGATTATTTCATTGCTAGCTGATTCGGGGGCAGATATATGTTCCTCCAGGGGTCCTATTTTCCGAACTCAATATCATGTTAATGTGACACATGAAGTGGACATTTCAAATGGTTTTAGGTTTGAAGCAATGTTTTTCCTTAGGTCATATGTTAAGTGTATGTTTCCCTGGGTCAGTACGTTGCAGCTTACAGCCGACTGGTGTTATACTCCTTACACCTTCATATTTGTGGCCAAGACAGTTTTCTTGACTTTAAACACTGATATCTCTGCAGTAGCTGAACAGATTTTACAACTCAAACTGCATTGGAAGTGTTCATCTCCTTTTGTTCTTTTGCATTTTGAACTGTGAAGCAGGCGCTTATCTATCTCTTACAAGGTTAGTTATCAAGAGACCTAAAACGATAGGGATGAAGGACTCTGGAAACATAAGGACAACTCAGTTTATTCTCCACTCAGACTTTTTTTGAAAATGATGTTTCAGTGAACATACAGAGAGAGCAAGACGTGTCTGTAAGGGCTGACACAGCTGTTGGCACAGGGAAAACATCACACTCGGGTGAGGAGGAATGGTGAGGAGAGGGGAGGAGGCATGATGGGAAGGACAGGAGGGAGTTAAGGGTCGAAGCAGGCAATTCTGTACTACCTGGATGGTTAGGAAATGCACTCTTTACATTTTTTGGAATGCAAGATGGATGTCTAATCTCAGTGTGGTGACAAATTAAGGTTTTAAGAACAAGTTTGGCACTTGTGGATTATGTTGTATGAGTGTATTTCAAGGCAGAAATTTAGATTTTTATCCTGTTTGAAATATCTTATGGCAGGTAGTGTTTTTGCAAGTTTAATCTCCATGAAATACAAATCACATATAGGCTATGTTGTGTTTTTGCTGACATTTTTGATGCTCGCTATGCAGTTTTAGCTTTTTGGATGTTGTTTTCTTACTGTTCCGCACACCCATTGGTTTCCATTTATGTTTGTGTGATATGATAATCAGGTAGCAGACTCTTTAGACTTGCATGAGAAGTGATCAAGTTTGCTTTGTCAAAATTAGGTGTGGGAGTGACGTCTGAGAAAAACTATATGCTTCTCTGAGTTTTTGAATATTAAGTTTCTTAATAAGTTTTCGTTGTTGCACAGTCTGTAATTCTTGGAGATAAATTAATGTGATAAAGCTGTTAATACTGTAGATAATCTATAGAGGTGGCATTTAACGCAAAGGTTTTCGCAGGAAACGTAGGATCTTGAGAATTCAAGAGATACCAATAGAGATGCCACCAGTGGTTTTGGTGCAAAAATGATGCTGAAAACTTGCACACTGACAACTGGTGCAGGGACATCCAGCTACTCCTCCTCTGCCTCCCTCCCTCCCTCCCCTTCCTTGAATTCCTCCAGAGCTTGGCAGGACTTGTCAGGCTGTCTCTCACTCCCTGCAGGTGCTATAGGCTGGAACATTCCAGAAACGCTAAGTGAGGCGACTGATCACTGCTTGATTTGTGGTTGCTAGACCCTCCCCAGTTCAACTAAGTCCCCCACCTCCTCCTTCCTTTCCCTTCTGGACTCCTCCCCTCCCTCCCTAACCCGATCATTACCCCCTCACACCCCCTTTTCCTATCACTTTTTGCCCTCACTGCTTCCACAAGTCAGGCAAACCATTACCGGTTGATTTGTGGTTTGATTTGCGAGTGGTGGTCCCCCATAACCTCTTCACCTTCCTGTCTTTTAAGTATTTTATAAGTTCCTCTTTTGCAAAATTAAAAACCTTTCATTACTGCTTTAAATACAGGAGCTCAGAATGCATTGCTTATAGACCTGAAACTATTTTGACATTCAATTCAATAATTTTCAAGCAACATGGTTAAATGTTTGCTGGTTCCAGTTGTTCTTTGTCATATGTGATGGCAAACTGAATATTTTTTAGGTTTTGGACAGTTAAAAGAAAACAAGTAATTTGCAGATGCCACTGTGGGCTCTGGGACATTAAAATGTCTGTCACAATATTCTATTACTATTAATTATTTAATCAAGAAACTATTCAGGTGAATTAAGAGTGAAGATAATGGTTATTTGCAGCCCTATTATCTGCATGTTTGCCATGTGAAGCACTTTGGGCTGCATGTTTGTATGAAAGGTGCGATATAAATTAAGTTGAGTTGAGTTAATGTCGTCTTGTGCTCTTTAAGTGCTTCTGATTCATTATGTGCACTTACAGCATCAATTTAATGTCTCATTTTTGCTGTGTATGAGAAAAACAAGGTGACAAAAACCCAAACCACATAATTGTAGTGCAGACAGACCTGTCAAACTTAATTAAACATAATTTATTACTTTACTCTTGGGTTAAAATATTTCAGGGTTTAAGTATGTGTTGGTTTAAATTATCAATATGTCCCTGGATGTTTAGGAGTTGCTTTGCTGTAGTTTACGTTCCCCAAGAGCTTTTTCCTGAAACAAGAATGAACGCTGATAATTTGGGTCAGGATGAGATTAGTGAAGTTTATGAAAAAGTTCTGACGTTGTTTTGAAACGTGATAGGCAAAGAGCTGAGCGGTAAATCCGGAGAGTGTGTGTTTGATGTGACTGGGTCATGCTGCTCTGTCTCGGTTTGTGGTGCATGTCGTCGGTCGTGAAGAGTCAGGAGGTCTGTTTTCTCTGCATCATTTCATTCTTACTTATTGTTTTGCTGTCTCTTTTCCTTCCCGCATAGTCCTAATTTCTTTGCATGTTTTAAAGCTGGAATAACCCTTCTATTTCCTCCCTTCAGTCTCACCCTACTATTCTCTCTGTAGTTTCGTCAGAGGAAAACACTTTGTCACTAAGTGCACGAGGAAACCTATAAACCACACATAGCAGGTTTAACGTACCATTGAAAAGCCCCTGCTATTCCTCTCCCACGCCCACAGTTAAGACTCTGCTGCCTGTGTGGTACTTACATGCATTTGTGCATGTTTCCTAGCCCCATAAATTGTATATGCCTCTGTGTCTGTGTGTGTTGTTAGTGCAGGTGGGATGAAGGCCCTTTTTTTCCACTGGGAAATACCCTCTTCAAAACTACACATTGGCTTTTCAGGTAGATAATGTCACACAGCAGTGGTGCACATGTAAAGATAATTTGAGTCAAGAGGAGATTAATGTGTGGAATAAATATCAAGTATGCAGAAAGAGAAGTTTAGGCTTAACTGTCACTGAATGCACTGTGGTTGTACACAGTTGCATGTTCTCTGAAAGATTTTTATATAGTGTAGTACACAGAAATGGCAGAAATAGCACTTATGCTGCTTTTTTGCCTCTTAAAATTGCCCTAGTGTTGACTAATACTGATATCCTTTTCTATTAATCAAGTGAAGAAATCTAGATTTTGTACATTTGTGTTCAGTTTTGAAGGAGCAAATGTTTGGTTAGCATTATAAGCTTTTCACCTGATGACACTGACCTTTGTCATATTCATTTGGGATGCACTGAACCTTGCATGAGCCAGGTCTATGATACTGAAGAATGTTGAGCAATCTCTGAGATGCTTAACGCCTAATAAGAATCTGTTAAAGCATCCAAAAACAACAGAGCGAGAGGGGTGCGTTGGCTTAACTGTTGACAGATGCCGTCTTCTGCCCTCCTATTCCCTCCTCTTCATCGGTTTGTTCGTCTTTTACTTGGTAACAGTGTTTGCGTTGCGCAATCCTCCAAAATCCCACCTGTCATGCGTTTGCATCCATCCATCTTTCCATGCATTCTCCGAAACAAAGGCTGTCTGTGTCATGTTTATGGGTATGGGTTAAAGGCATAAGAAGTTTGTTATCTTTGGTGCAGATGCGGACAGGTGTTTGAAAATTATTGGTAAGGATGATGGAATCATTGTAATCAATCTGATAAAGTGACGAGGCTGTTGCTGCCCTTCAATAGCTCTTAAGATTATATTAGATTTTTTATTTTCGTCTTTTGCATTCCGACTTTATTTGTGTGTTTTAGCAGCTGATATGGCATCGAGGGTGTTGTTAGTTTTGGCAGCTGTGGTACATACTGGAATTTTGATACCAAAGTCATTAAATTTATTGGTTTGTGTTGAACCAATTTAAAGGTTGTGGCAACAAATGGCAGGACAGGACAAGGAGACATGTCATCACCATCATCCTCCGCCATCTGCAGAGTCCTTGGCAGCGCCACTTTCACATTTCGGACCCCCTCCGTCTCGCACACTGTCAGTTTGTCCCGCGATTGGTCACGGTGAACTCCAGGGGTCAGAGGTCGTCGGAGCACAAAGGCAGCAGGGGCTCTCGGCCGCGCCATCGGCTTAACATTCCAGCACTCTGCTCTCCAGATTTGTTTATTGCACTTTGTCTTTTGCTTTTCTGCCTCTCGTGAAAGGAAGACGAGCAAAAACACCTCAAATGGAGAGGGAGAGCAGGGGGAAGTCAGAGGGGAGGGAAGATGGGGGGTTACTCTATCTATGTTCAGGCCCCAGGGGTGTGTTTATGAAGGTCTTTAGGCTTGTCAGAGAGGAGCTGAGGTGGGGCAGTGTTTGGCTGGCTGGATGCTCGGTGGGAGTGCTGTCTTAGCTTGTTCGACGTGCCCGGTCCCTTCTCCATAATGCCATCACTCCCCTCGGGGCTGTTTGCACTTCAGAAGGATTAGACCTCCAATCTGCTTCTCCTCACTTGTTGGGTTTTCTCTTCTGTCTGTCTGACTTTCATCCTTCCTGTTCTTGCTTCATTTTGTTTATCTTGTCCCTTTAAAACTCTGCTCTTTTCTCCTTTCTTTCCTTTTCATACAACACCACCACAATACCGCCCCTTTTTACTCCCAGAAGTCCCTCATCTCTTTATTAGATTTTGACAAATTTGGCAACTTGAAACTGTAATAATCAAAATGTTTGTATCAGCAATGGATTGAATGACTATGGGCAGATAAGTATCACCTATCTCTGCACTTCCTGTCAGCTCTACAAAGCATTTAAGCAACTTTGAGCTCATTTTCGTCCTTATTAACCCTGTTTGTAGCAGCAACAGGGAGCTGTTTTCAATATAAAAAGTCTGATAAACCCACTGTGCACTGCAAATGACAGACAGACAAAGTAAGCAACTAGCTGGTAAATGTAGTGGAGAATTTAGCAGCTTAAGAGCCAGATGTTTCCCTCGGTAGCTGGTGGAGACCAAAACAGAGCTAAAAAAGCAAATATGGGAGTTGATTTTTGGCAGAACTGCACAAGTTGTAACTTGGTGTTATAAAAACCAAAAAATGCTATACTAACCTTATTAGCTTTCTACCTACAAAAAAGATCAGAACAGAACAGAGACCTTTTATCGCTAATGTCTATTTTAAAACAGAAACCATGGCAACTTAACCCCTGAGGTCTATCAGTTTGTTTTGAAGTCAGGGAGCCTGACAGGTTCAATTCCCGCTTTGCTTTGATGCTCCACTTTTTCCCTCCACAGCATCATTACTTTGGCATTAGACACCAACCCTCAGCCCTTTAAGTCAAACATTTTTCACTGCAATTATCATATGCGTGCCTGTGCAGAGGGAACACTTCTTCTGTTTGTCAGTTTACCGTGGTGGTGGTCTGAACAGCCGCCCCTGTAGGGACAAAGTGTTGGCGTGTGACTGTGTGGCTTTTGGAGTGGCTTTCTGATTACCATTAATGTTCTTTAATCGTTAATTACACACTTGAGTCCACATTAATGTCATTGTTGTGTGTAGTGAATGTGCAGGTGCGGATATTTACCCGTTTTGTAACAGACTGACATGTGTGGCTGGCAGCTAATGTAAACCAAACCTAAACAAATGTGTGCACAGCACTGATATCCTGTTTGAGTTTACCTTTAGCACGGCAGTGTTAGCTTTAACTCTGTGTATTGTGAAGGAGAAGAGCTTCTAATCCTGCAGAGACACTGGAAAAAAAAGCTTCAAGTTAATTAGTACAAGAATTACCATTGTGTCTTGATAGCTAGTAAGCATTGTGAGACATAATCAAATCCCTCTTTTGTAGTTTTGCAGTTGTCATATCAGAAAAAAAAACACGTGAACGATAACAGCTGTACGTCAGATCAAGTTTAAAGCAAGACAATGTTAGCTTCTGATGTGAGCACAGATTTTTTACCTCAGGAAGACAAATTGCGGCAGCCATGTTTGATCTTGTCTGTCTTCAAAAGCTACATTTTTGTATTTCAATTTAAATAACGTTTCTCCTCACTTTAATTTTCCATAGTTGACGTCAGGGCAAGTCCCCCCTACCCCCAGTTCTTGTATCCAAGGTTACCGTATCTGTGGTGAGGTAAACCCCGGCCACAGCCCACTAATGTCCCACTGTGATAGGAACACTATCATTGGCACATCAGATGTGTCAGTTATTGTGTGCTATTACTGCCTCACTGTGTCTCTGCCTGTCCCTGTAATTACAGATACCTCCGCTCTGTTTTTTCCCCCCTCTTTGTCTCACACTCATCCTTCGCTCCCTCCTCTGTGCCAGCCAGGTAATCCGGGCAGCACACCTCATCCATACCTCCATCTACCGCCTCCCTCCTTTTTCTTCTCTGAGCTTCTAATAAATGACATAACTTTGGTACGTTGGGTACCTGCTTTATTGGATTTTTTCTTTTATATGCCCCTTGATGCCAGGTTGTCTGTGTTTGTTTCGCTTTTTCTTTTGTCATAACTTAACTGAAGTGTCTGCCAAAGTTAATGATGCCACTGCTTTGGGGAAAACACAGCCTCTGGCCATGGAAGTGCCACAACTTATTGTTGTATGAGCAGACAAATCGAGGCAATAACTTGTAGATTTAATGCCTTAAAACACATTTTTATAGAGCTGATGTCTTGTCTGACCAACAGATAGATGTTTGAGTATTCTCTTGATATCTTTGTTCCTGTTTAGTATGATTATTAGACGACTTATCTCATTGTTAGACATCAATTGTTCTTTCTTGGTGTCTGAATTATGCTGTTTTTATAGTACCCTTTTTCAAGTTATTGCACTTTATGGGAGGTAATACGGGATTTTCATATCAGATGTTGCATAAATGTTTGTTCTCTGCGAGTTAAAGAGCATTGCGGGCTGGACACAGGTGTCTCTCTTCATTTCGAGTAGCGTTTGTCAATCAGCGCTGCCTTTCTAAAAGTCATACACAGTCATAAATCAGAAAGACTTCCTAATTTGTCTTCTAGGTCTATCTAGAGGGGAAAATACCACGTCAGTCAGGTGTAATTTACCGTGCTTTGTCGCTCAGTGTGAAGCTACCACCCCCCACCCCACAGTTGAACCCCCAACAGCACTATTCATCATCCGTGGCAGGACTGATGAGCAGCAGTCAGTCTTTATAATTCTGACTTTTACGTAAGGCTGTGATTGATTGACTGTCTCCTTATCAGTTGGTGTTCGACTAACTTTTGTCCTCTGAGCTTCTGCTCTTTCATCAGTTAGGAGCCTCAAATTAGCCTCACAGCGTATGACTTGTATTTGCAATTTATGAAAACCTCAAGAACATTCGTATCCCCCTCGAGACTGCTCAGGTATTTCTCACAGGCTCCACGAGAGGAACTCCCAGTGATACAGAATCTTGTTTATGAGGGAGTTGTGGCTGCTTTTAAAGGCCTTGGTGGGGATATTTTCAGGGACTGGGTCACTCCGTCCTCTGGCACACGCCCATAAAGCAGCCTTAGCTCGCTGCCTTGACCCACTGCTGGCAAGTCTCCATCCTCACTCGCAAACCCTGGCCCAGTTTTCTCCTGCGCTGTCTTGGACCTCATACCTGGCTGTGTGACTGTGAGCAAGTGTAAGACTACTTTTGGCAGGTGCAGCGCTTAACGTCACATGTAACAAAGACTTCTTGTTGTTAGGTTTCTGTGCCTGGTCTTGTTTAAATCACTGTCAGATCAAACTGTTCAAAGAGCTTTGTAAAGGAATTTAACCTGACTTGACAAATAGCCTTGTCCACATCCAGTGTCCACGCCTTTAATATTTTTAGCCAAGGAACATTTTTATCCTTTTGTCCTTAAAAAATGTCCTTAATTTAATTAAAAAATAGTCCCTAATTTAAATTTTTACTGTTAATAGCTGCACACGTTCCCTTCATTGTTTTATAACCTCAAAATCATCTGTTTAACCAGTTAATGAAGGTTGACCAGCATAGTGTTCATTGTAGCACCCTGACTGAAGTGCCTTGCAGCTTAGCACTACCTGGCACCGTTCCCTTCAACTTCACCCTGTGCCTCGTGCTCTTAGCTTTAACTCCATTCATTACAGAGCGAAGGGCCTCCGCTAGTCCTCTGGCTCTGTTCCCCATTGCCCACTGTGGCCCCAAATGGCCACTAATGAGGGGGGACAGATGATCATTGTGCCAACCCATGCTGCAAAGCACAACCGCTTCCTGGGGGGGGTGATTAAGTCTCACATTTGCTCTTTATCATCTTCATTTGCATTAGAAACAACTTCAAATATCTCACATTAATAGAAGCTAAGACTCCGTGCCGTGTGTTGGTGATTTTTTTTTTTTTTTTTGCGCTGTAAGCCGACAGCGTGCTGTAACTGGGGTCAGTGTGTTTGTCAACAGAGTGCAGTTGCCCCTCATATTTATTTAGCTGGCTCCTCTTGTTCCTAAAATAGCCCACTTGCTCACGCACTGGCTGGCCAGAGAGCAGCTTCAGCTATGTTTGTGTGTGTGTGGAACAAGTGCAAAGGGGTGAGGCGAGGTTTCGGTATTTCTGTGAATGGTCAGTGTGCTAGTGAGTGTGACAGAAGATGACACAAACATGCTCTTTAAAAAGGGAACTCCCACAAATCGACAGCACATAATTTATCTGTAGCATTAGGTAATTCTTTTACGCACCTGTCCACACAGTGTGCATTAGACAGGATTTACTTTCAATTAAGTAGAATAATTTATGCTTAAATATACTTAAATAAAAGATACTGATTCACTGGTATACTGACAACAACCAGGCTGCAACATGCAACATCCAAGGCTCTTTGGTTTAGGGCTGCAACTAATGATTATTATCTTAAGATTGTTTTGTCTATAAAATGTCACAAAATTGTCCAACAATCTGAAACCACAAGAAATTGAATTTACAACAGCATAAAACTAGAAAATATTCACATTACCAGCAGCTGGTACCAGCAGATTGTTGGCAGTTTTTCCACAAAAAGTGAGTCAAGATCATCAACAAAAACAGTTTTAATTTTCAGCTAATTGTTTCAACAAACTGTCCTAAAGGTTAACCAGGAAGCAAAATGAATATACTAATTATAATCTTAATCATAATTTGTTTATGAGTCAGAGAGGATGAACTGAATCAATGACAACAGTGAGAACATACCAAGTGGCAACCTCAGATGCTTAGGCTTCAAAAACTGCAGTTCCTCAAATGGCCACTTGAGGCTGGCTCCAAAAACTAGAGACAATCCCCATAGACCTTCAGGTTAAAATACCAAACTTTACAGCAGAATTAAACATGTTTACAACCTGGTACAAGAATCAGTTTTGGTCTCTATCGCTAATTTTAGTTAGGTAAGAGATATTTTTTTGCCCTTTTCAAGAATGTTTGTCTTGTCAGCTGCAAAACACAACAAAACAAAACATGAAGAGTACTTTGCATACCTCCTCTACTGCCCTATATGAAGTCTGTCACGTCTTCCATTACCTCATATGATTGAGTGCTTCACTAGAAAGAGCCTGTCACAAATCTGTTTAACCTTATTAGCTGTTTGACATCGCTTAAAGATTCATCGCTTAGGGGACCGTTTTTTGCAACACAAAGGTCTTAAATGTCTCTTAAGCACCAAGGTACACACACACACACACACACACACACTCCATAACCCTGAGTTACTGTTCTTACTGCAGGGTAGAAGATGAACTGATACAAAGCTTTGACTGGCAGAGTGTTAGAGTCATTTTGGGGCCTGCAAGAGCATGATATACAGAGTTTAGACAGAAAATGGTGGACTAATTTGCTAACATCTTTCATTGCCTCTTCTCAAAGGTCAGCTAAGAAAGTAGTTTTATGTAGCACATATTGCAAAAATTTAGAAAAGCACCTTACGTTAACATTCACTCTTTTAGTTAACCTTATTTGGTAAATTCGAGGTTTACAAATCCATTTTAGCTCAACTCTTTACCTTCATATTTGTCTTTGTTATGACTGAAACTCTTTAAGCAGTGACGTCAGTAAGGAGAGATAACTTCTACATACATACATACATATACCCTCACTGCCTCATGTAATGGAATGAGCATGTATTTTGGAAACAGTATAAGCGTATTAAGGGCATATTTCGAAAACATTATCTGCTCCTACACTGTAAGAAAATCTCTTCAAGGTCACAGATTTCTTTAACTTAATTAGAAATGAGGTGTACCACATATGAGTCTTTTAAATCGGCAACTATTTTGATAATTAATTAACGTTTCATGTCATTTTTTCAAGCATAAAGGCTTCTCAAATGGGAGAATTGGCAGCTTTTTCTTGTGTTACATGATAGTAAATTACATATGATTGGTTTTGGAGTGTTGCATGGACCAAGTGATTAATGGATAACTGAGAAAATTATGTACAAATTGAACAGTAATGAGAATAATCATTAGTAGCAGCACTGGAGTTTTTAAAATTTGATTAGAATCTGTGAAAAATCCCATTCAGACTTGTTCAGCTCCTCCAGGCATGACATATTTCTGAAATTACAACATTCCTCAGGTCAGTTTTTTGACCTGAAAAGAAGGTTTTATGAAGTGTAACTGAGAAGCTGTCGTCATGCTGCTTGACATTTCAGCACCTCGAGGACCTTTTTTCCTAGAGCGTCACATTCAAACCCCTGGCGTGTTGCGGTGTCGACCTGCAGGCGAGCGTCGCACCTTTTCCTTCAAGAATGTTCAGTCATTCCCGATCCCACCGCTGGCATTCCAGAATCCGTGACAGACAGTGGGGGGACAGGTCTGGGCTTAGCATNCCCCCCCCCCCCCCCCCACCCACCCTCGACCCACCACCTCCTACCCCTGCTGCCCTCAAGCTCCTTGAAGAGGTCGCACACCTGTCTGCACCTCTTCTTTCCTTTCCTCGCCTTTACCTTCCCCCTGCTTCCCTCCTTCTCTTTCACTCTTTTTACCCTTCCCCCTCGCCCTCTTATTGTCATTTGAACTCAGTGACTCCATTGATTTTTTTCTCGTTATTAAGTGTTTAAACACCAAGAATGCACAATATCATCTGTAAAGCAAAGGAAACGTTCCATGATCTTGGGCTTGTCACCATTTTCAAACAGTTCACAGACCAAACGATTAATTGCGTAATTTAAGAAACAATCTGCAGATCAATTGATAATAAAATAAATGTTAGTTTTACCCTTTATATACATATATCCTACCTTCATGAGGGATATAATTCTCAGTTTTTGTTGAAGCTGTTTTATTGAGGTGTTGATTGAACTTCATGATCATTTCGGAGGATGTAGTTTGTTTGCTCCTGAACTGTACTGCTTCATACATAGAGAAGTTTCTAGTTAGTTTTTACTTAGCATACCCTCATTCACATTATTGTTTGTTATGTAAGTCTTAGAAAGACCAATATCGACTGTAGATCCCCTCAGATATGTAAACCTTGTCATGTCTGTAATGACTTAATACCAAAGGTTACCAAAGGGACAGAAGAGGCACCATTTCTAGAGTTGGTGAGTTTTAGTTGTTGCTGTCTGGATTCAACATTTTGTTGAGGATTGAATTGTAAGCCAGAATTAGATTCAGGCAGCAAACATGCTAATTTAGCAAGGACTGGGTTCTTGCATCTGTCCATTGGTGATTTAGGTTGAGCATAAAAATGTCCTTTGAAGCTTCACTCTCAGTCTAGAACTGAATCAGAGGTCACTGGACTCGCTGTTTAGTCTTGAAGATGTTTTGTCTCAAAGACTAAACTGAAAACACACATGTATGCCGACATGAGTCACAGAACATCTTTGGGACTCTACACTGCAGCTGTTTTAGACTTACCGCTCGATATCCAATAACCTGGATAACTGAGACCCCTCGCAGACATTCCTCAGTGTCTCTTTCACTCCGCATGTCTTTCCCTTTCTCCTCATATTGCCTCTCCACCTGTATCCCAAAGCAGATGGTTTCACAGATGAGTTCTCCCTTGTAGCGTTAGAAAAAAAACACCCACCCATATTTTTAAACGACTACAATACCCATAAATCCATTTGTGTGGGAACCTAATCTCTGGGTCAGTGACAATAGCTGTGAGAGGTCAGAGTGAGAGCTGGGGGTCAGAGGTGACTGAGCGCCAGCAGGTAGGCTGTGAGGTTTGTAACTAACGGTGCACAGGGGTCACTGTTAATTACTTAACGTTACATGTTACCTTCGGGAATTTGAGAAGAGAGACAAGAGCACACACGTATTTTAAGGATTTGAATTGTGCGCACAGCATGCCATAAAGGTAAATAGCCGGTTATGACCTTCACTGACCTCAGCAGAGGTCAGAGTTTTATCTGTTTATTGAGTTTGGAAATGTTTTCTTTTGGGATTATAGCTGATAAGAGGAGAGATGATTGACGGACATGCAGTTGCTTCAGAGTTTATTGGAGCGCAATAGGAAGTGACCGGGGATCCGCCTGTTTACTGGACCGATAAGCGAGGCAGTAAATCTCGCATAGATTAAAACAATTTTTTTGCAATTTTCTTTTGAAATGAATCCCAAAATGTGCACATTGACCATTGTTGAAAGTGACAGTCCCTGGCTGTTTCAGGGGTTATCATTTTGTCAACAAAAGCTTTAGCACTGTGATTGTCTGCTGTCAGTCAAACTTTTTAAGGTTCACTTTGGTTGAACTCTTAAGAGAAGGGGTTCGTGTCCAGGCTTGATTTTCAGCCATGGACTAAGAAAGGTTAAAGCAGAAAACAAAAATGGAAAAGCAAAACTAATAATTGCTTCTAATGGTTTAAGTGGCCATGGATGACCTCTAGGTAGAGAGGTAAAACTGAGGCCAAGACACATCGCTGCTTTCAGGGGCTGTTTAAAGTCAAACACCTGGAGGAAGATGTCTCCGCCAACTTTTAGGAATGGTCACTGACTGACCTTTTGCTGGAGAGATAGCATCAGCTGACAGTGGCAATAATGAGGCTTTGAAAATGATTTAAGGCATTATAACTCAGAGGCAGATCCTCAAGGTGCAGAGAAATGAATCATCATAGTGAAACGGAGCAGCTGCTTTGCATAAACTAAGAGCAAATGGCTTTGGATGTGTGATGTCATTTGGAAGAAGCTGTTGGTGGGTCGTCAGTGTATTTCGCCTGGAGCCAAGCCTCTTGCACATACCTTGCACTCATTGAAAATGGCCAATTACGAGACACAGGCCCATGGCCTAAATTTTTGTGAGCCAGTGTTTCATAAAATGCTGCTTTAAGGTAAACAGGGTTATTTCAGTGTCTATCCATCTCAGTCCTCCAAAACTGAGAAACATACAAGATGTTCCTTCAGGCAAAGATGGACTGAGCAAAACAGGGACTTTGGAAGGAGTTACAGGTTAAAGGGAAGTCAGGGAGAAAGACTTTGAGAGGAAAATAACCAAATATTGCAATAAAATAGTGAAGTCATGCCCTAGACGCTGTTTAACACCATAACTTTGTCTATAGAAAGAACACAAAAAGAAAGCAAAATGGAGTCCTGGGCCTCTTCCCCATAACTCAGCCCCTGTTTACAACCAAATTAAACTGATGCTCTGCCTTCCCTCTCTTTAACAGACTTTCCCATGACGCTCTTTCACACCATAAGGTCATTGTTTAAGCTTCAACACTCACTGTAAGCATCCAAGATGGACAACATTCCTGCTTCCTGTTCTTGAAGTAAATCATTGCTCCAGGGTTGAACGTTTTACCCTCGATTTAGCCTGTCAGTTTCCATGCAAATGGCTCGGTTTTACCCCACAGCTTTAAATATTGAATGTTTGGAACTTAAACTGCTGTGTTTGTTATTGAGTGTAAACTCAGTTTGAGAAAGTAGATGCAATTTCTGCCCGTCAGCTAACGGTCATTTAGGAGATTAGAGGACAGAGGATGCAGTGTAGGTGGCCTCAAAGAGTTAATGATCAGCAGAAAGAGTTGGTTTTATGTTAGAGAAAACCAAGAGGAAAGCAAGAAAGAATGTAAGCCCCCACGTCACAGTACAGTGGTTGTTCAGGTTAGTTTTTTGTTTTAATCCTGAATTTAAACGATATGTTTATTAAGTCTGTCTTTAAACAAAAGTCAAGCACCTTTCCTAATTTGTGCTTTCAGTGGAAGGGATGGGGAACAAAATCCTCTTGAGTGCCAAAATGCTGTAAATAAAATTTATCTGACGCTTATATGAGGTTTCAGCAGATAGATTAATCAAATTAAGTAGGTATCTTCTAACTTCATTGATCCTTATCCTTCTGCTGCAGCTCAGCAAGTCCCAAATAAGTTTTTACGATATAGACCAAATGAAGTATGCTCAAGCTAAATACAGCTGATGTTGAAGTGTGCACCAAGGAAATAGGAGGAAATATTATAAATAAACTGTGGGCAGTGGTGAAACAGTTCCAAAAAATCTTGACGACAAACAGAAGCAGCAAATGTAAGTATTCAATCCCAGGAAAAACATTTCGATGCGTCTATGTGAGGTTAATTTAACATCTGAAGTCACACACAGAGGTATCACTCCCTGCTAGTTTATTACTAAATGAAATAAGTATGATGTATGGATTTGGGACTGGATTTTTTGTTTTAGACGGACATAAAAAGACGTAAAACCAGGTTAATGTGGAGCCACAGTTGTACATTTACTTCCCTGGTCTCTCTGTCTCCATGTACTGACCTAATGTCGGACAGCCACTGAGCATTCCTTTCCCTCCACTTGTCTCAACCTCTCCACAGATAAGGTCAAAGGTCACCCAGAAGAAGAGAGGTGAATAAGGGAGGAGGGCGGCGGTTGTTGGCAGGGAGTGTCCTTTATTTTCCCTCAGTGTTGTGTTAGTTAGCAGGTTCCTCTGTATGTCCTCCTGTTAGTTTTGTCTTCAAAGTCATTTTTCACATAGCGGAGGAGGGAGAAAGTTAGAGGGAGAGAGGGAGAAGAAGGGAGAAGGATGTTTGTCTTTTTCTGAACTGCCCGGGCATGTGGGTGCACTGACATGCAATGCTTCATGGGTAATTAACCCGAGCAGGTGGATGCGTCACTGATTGGCAACAAGAGTTCATTGGAAGCACAGTGTTATTGGGTAACCAAGTTTAATGAACCTTTTAGCCTCGGCTTTAGTTCCCGATCCCCCTTTTTTAGTATAACATCTGAAGAAAAAACTTTTTGTCATCTGCAGTATTTGCTGTACAGATGTAGTTTCATTTGCGCTCACATCTTAAATTTTCTGTTAATCATTTTAGAGTAATTAATGGGCGAGGCGTGCATCATTATCTGGCTCGTAGCCCTTTTCAACCTAGACGCTTAAGAGCCTCAGGAACTTAAATCAAGAACTAAAAGTTCTCTTTGCATTCCTTTTACTTTTGACTTGATGTTGTAAAGGAGGCACCCAGACATAGAAATACTGAAATTCACCCTATGTCCGAATATTGGTACCACTGGCACCCAGTACATATTTAGTGTGTGTCTTGAGGGTTGTGGCTGACCAATCGATGACTGTCAGGATAGCAAACTCCATCCTGGACCATTGGAAAGCAGTTCCTTTGGCGCAGGGACATCTTTGGGGCCAGGAGCTGAATGTTCTTAAGGTCTAAATACAGGAACAGGTTACTGGATTCTTTATAAAAGTTCCTGCAGTGGAAAAGGCCTATTTGCCGATGATTTTAGACATGTGTTGACCATAAGTTGCAAACCCCGATCTCCCATCACCCAAGTAGAAAGAAGCTAAGCATCAAAATGTTTGATCCTCACATTGACTCCCACTGACTGTGTGCAGATCGGGATCAAACTGCTTTCTATATCTCCACCTTGACCCTCGCCTCTGATGTATGTGTAGCACTTAACCCTCCATGCAGAATTTAAACAGTCATCCTATGTTATTTCAATATGGTTGAACTCAAAATGGCTTCCATCTGGACGTCAAACGCGCCTCCTTTCTCCTCTGATCAGTGATCTTATCTGCTGCATCACTATAATGGCTTCTCAATGGGGCTTGACCTGAAAATATTATCTCAGTTATACACAATATTGTTCCAGTGTCTGTATGTCTATTCGTCATCTTTGAGTCCGTCTGTACCTCGCTGTGATGATGGGTGAGCTGTAATGGCTCCGCAGCGGGACACTTAACCCCGGTCTGTCTGTATTATTTCAGTGCGGTTTGATCCAAAATGGCTCCCCCTATGGGATTTGCCACTTCTGAGTGCCCCCCGCCTCCTCGTGCTCCGCAGCAGAGTGGTGGTTTCCCGTGGTGGAGAGGGAGTCGAGGGGCTGACAGCAGGCGGCTTGTCCAGGCAGGACTCCCGCGGTGTGTGAAACCGTGACGCCTGCCAGCTGTGTAAAGCTCGGCTAAGTCCGTGCATTTCTTTGGAAATCAAAAAAAATTTCATTGCACAATGCAAAAGATGTCCGTCATCTGCACATCTCCTCCTGTTTTCACTACAGTTTCACTTGTTTCGAGAATGTTGTCAAAACGAGTGACAATGTCTTGTTTGAAAAGCAGATTCCTTCACACATCTAGTGCACGTCCTTGAGTTTGTTTGCATTGCATTGAACTCAGTATAGTATATAGTATGTAGGAATATGAAGAGACAGTGGGGTGTAGGCTCCCCAAACAGCTGCACAGTATGCGTTTACAGTCACATTTTAAATGACTTTCTTTATATCTAGGTTGACTGCCAGCACAGTTTGGGTTATTCCTTATCCACTACCTGTTATGCTACATGTATGGTGCCGAATCACAGACATGGCAACACAAAGTGGGTGGGCTTGCTATGCCAGGCTGTTATCACTGTAGTTACAGTCATGCTAAAGTGGCTAGCAGCTAGTGGAGTGTGTCACCCAGACCATACATCGTCTATTAAGATGAGGTGAAAGGTGTGTCACGTGAATGTAAAATGCACCAGTGGTCTGATATTTTTGTTTATAAAAGTTGTTTTTGAATTACTTTTCATGCATCAAGCTTCTTCCCAACACTACCTCCCATTACCAAACTGAAATATGTCCACCACGCTCTTACATCAGCTTCTATCTCTGATATTTACAGTCCGTCCTCCCATCCCTTCAAACAGTGGGTTTACATACTATTAAGCTGTGACTGTATGTCTTTAGAATATACACACTGTCACATCCTACATCTGTGGTTCCTTTTAAACACCATAGTTTCATAACTCTGCTGCTGCTGTGTACATGCACATGTTTATTAAACACCACTGCCCATAATGCAGTGCAGATGCAGGTCAGGCATACTTTCAGAGGTCCCCATAGGGGACACAGACATGTTGTCCAGGTAGCAAAAAGATCCCAGGTTTGATTCTGGAGCGAGGTGAAGTATCTTCCAGCCCTGAGGTTGCTGGTGTGCGGCTGACCCTGACCTCTTTCCAGTGGGTGGGAAGAAGACTAATTAAGCCCTTTAGGGAGTGAAAGGAGAAAGGTTTTTAAAGTGCTCTTTAAATCTTCTGGTTGTCAAAATTCTTTCTGTAGAGGTCTCAGAGTCAGTGGGCGAAAATTACTTCCAAATATCCCCCAGAATAACGTCATACACAATGTGATCATCATCCTGTTCAGTTTTCCAGTGCCTCATATCTCATATTTGAGTGAAACAGTTGAATTGAGATTGATGTACGATGCACAGTCAGTGCTGACTTAACCTCCTGGATTACCTCCGTATCAGTATCGAAAGGTGAATCACTCATCACCTCTTTTCAACACCTCACCTGACATTAAATATGACGGTACCAAATAGTCCCATAATCTCATCTCACCTGCCACATATTACAGCTCCTCCATCATCATCATCGGTGGGCGTGCAGATCAGTTCTTATCGTTAATTTTCAACACGTGTGTGCAGTTGTGCGTGTCTAAATATTCGTGGCAGTGGAGTGTAATGCTGGCGCTTAAAGGAAGTAGATTGTACTTGTTAAAGTGTTATTCACACCGTCTCTCTCTGCACTACAGGGATGCATATAATGAGTAGTTCTATTAATGGTTAAGCTTGTCGTTATTCTCTTAAATTAATAATTGACTTAACTTTTAATCAACCAATCAAACAATCTCAACTCAAGGTCCTCTTTCTCGCTTGTTTAGGGGCTTTTGACGGTATCACATGGTCTTCAGCAGCTGATGTAGATGTTGTACCATTGTACACTTGCCACTCTTGAGCCTTTTTTGGCCAAAAGATTGAGCTTGATAGTTCTTGAGCTTCAAAACAGCTGTTGACAAAGCAGCTCGAGGTCGACTTACTTGTCCCGGAGCTTTTGATAAGAAAGAATCTAATATTCACTGCTCAGATTTGCTAGATTTCTTTGAGTAATGGAAGTAACAATCTGTCAGTTGCATTACTTTATAGCTTCATTTTATCCTGTCTTGTATTTAATCATGTCCTGTATAATTCCTTCCCCTGCCTCTTGTTTCACGAAAGCATGATGTCTCTACTGGCAGCTGCGACATGTCATAAATTACACAGTGGTCTGTGTCTAACTCGCTGAGACAAATGAGAAATATCTCTGTGGATTAAAGGGATCATAGCACAGGGCGCTTACTATTTGTGTGTGTGTGACAAAAGAGTATCTGCTCCCGTATCGTCTGTCTGACCGTCTGATTCTCTGTCTGTCTCTCTACCTTGTCCTGTTTATTACCTGTTGCTCCTGGACTAAGGCCTGTTCCGCATACCTGCATGATGGCTTCTTGGCACAATGTGTGTGTGTGAGTGTGAGCACCCCAGAGGACTAAAAATGGACTGTGTGTATCTTGTTTTAGAGGACAGGTTTGAACAAAAAGGGATTTGTTTGTTGAGTACATTATTATGAGGGGAAAAATCATGTGTTTTGCAACAACTGTTGAAATTAGAGCTCCTGCAACGACATATATCACACTCTTTTGTGTTATTGCTGTATCGACAGTGATTGAGAGTTATAAGTCTGCTGTTTATTTTTTCAAGTGAACAAATAACCGCTCGGTCTTCAAAATGACCATGAATACTGAAAAATGTAAATCACAGTTACCTAAAGCCGAAAGTGACGTCTTTAAATGTTTTTTGTTTGTTCAATAAACAGTCCAAACCCCAACTATATTCAGTTTAATATCACATAATAAATATAAAGTGACACAAAGCTTCAGATCTGAGAACCTGCAACCAGGTTATGTTAGTCATTTTTGCTTGAAAACAGAGTGAAAAGAATCATTAATTCATCAATTTTGGCTAGCTAGTTTGATTAAGAGACAAAATAATAATACATTTTAATAATTCTGGCCTTCAGATCATGAGTTTTTTTTAGACGTGTGTCAGGACATAAAGTGGAAATCTTGCCTCTAATGTACGATCTGTAATAAACAGTGAACTGTCCCTTTATTTTAACTTCATTCATCATTCGTCTGCTGAGTCACCGGGACAAACTCAGCCCCTGGGTTTCACTTTTTTCTAAATTTGACTTCTCTCCGAGGCCTTCCTGTTAGCCAAGCATCGCCTCTGCTCTGTGTACATGGTTGCTATGCCAACCGCTGCCCATCATGAGGTGAACAAGCAGAGCTGACGTTTGAGAGATTCCCACCAGCTGTCCGGCGCACACACACACACTGTCACACACACACACACACACATACATACACTCCCTGAAGAACACCCACTCTACCGAGTGTCTCTCTGTCACTCGGTGGTCCTCTTCCTTGACAGGCTGCTGTGACATTGCTGTGGCTTTTCATGTCCAACCTTCGCACCGACCAGCCAACTTCCACAGCACATAGTTCAGCCACTCTGTGTGTGTGTGTGTGTGTGTGTGTCACATAGTAAACTGCTCAAAGATTCATGGGGAGTAACTGGCTGCTATTTTAATCCTGCCCAAGGTGCAAAGTTTTCACTTTTAGCAATGACGCAAAACAGTTACACTTCCTTGAAAAAATGCTATTTTGGCAGTATAGAGATAGACAGGGCTGTAAGGGACAGAGAGATTTGTGTGACACAATACAGTATGCATCTACTGAAAAGGCCACATTTGAAGATGAAAACTACTGTTAAACAAATTTAAGAAGACAAATCGACAAAATATGCATTCCTTCTTATCTAAGATGGCATTTGTGTCCCAGCTTGCTGCTCCTATTAATTCATTTCTCAGTCTTTATGTTTGACTGGAGGCAACGATTTCTTGTTCCCAGTTGGAAGCAGGAGCAGAAGCAGCTCCAGCTACCTCATCATGTCTTCACCTTATCAACACGCCCAACACAGCCAACTCTCAAAATCTTTTTTTTTTTCCCAGTGATGTGTTGGCGTCCCTCTTCTGTTTTCCTTCATTCAAGTCCAGAAAGACGTGGATAAAAACCATATTCTTGATCAGTCAAACTACAGCATCTCCTAGTTCCAGCTACTCAACTGTGATGTGTCGTTTTTATTAATTACATGATGTTAAACTGTATCTTTGGTTACTGGGCTGTTGATCAAACAAAAAAAGACACTTCAAGACATCACTTTCCAGTAATTAAAAAACTCTTCACCCTCTGTACTGCAGTAAAACAAAAATAGTGCATAACTATGTTCATGTATAAACACAGACATGCATTAGTCTTGTCAGCTGATTTACTGGTAGCGGCTGATGTTGGTGGTCCAGCCTTCAGTTTGTACATATTCCCTTTATGTCGCTGTTCTGTTGGAGTTTTCCAGGACAGCCAGTTAAAGATTACACAAACCAGAGAGACAGAGAGAGAGGGGAGGATGGATAGAGAGAGGCAGGGGGTGTGAAGGAGTTTGTATATACTGTAAGTTTACCTGAGGTTTGCTGTGTTGTGAAGCTTTAGGTCTGTGGAATGCTGTTAAGTATATGGTGACAGATGGCTGTGTAAACAGAGGTATAGGCTACAAATAAGGTTGGATTGGAGCCAGTTGGTGGGCCGAGGGAGGGGCACGGAGTCACTTTGCTACAGCCAGGTGTTTTGCTGCAGCATTGATTTCGTTTGTGAAGATTTAAAAGGTAGAAATCCCTTAAAGGGCAGGGTTCAATGTAAATGTTTTTCTTTCTTTTTTTACCTACCTGTTGAGTCAATTGCCCAAATTGAGTTCTCACTTGCCCCTATACAAATAGTTTTATTTATTTGCTGTTATCACATAGCAAAGAAGAAGGTAATTGTTTAATAGTTAAGTAAATGTGTCAGAAATGAAATGTGAGGGGTTCAGTGAAAGTCCAGGCTATAGCAGACGCTTCACATGCTTTATAAACTATTATCCTTTTATCTTGTGTTTGTCATTTATAGGGTTAGAATAAAAATCTTGGCAGTAGTAGTTTTAATTATGTATGACACCGACTGTTAGGAACTTAAGTGGTCGATCATCAACAAATTTCTCTGCCAAACAACTATTTCTTGAAGTTTCCTGACAAATACTAAATTTGAACTTGAACACATACCGTTATAATTTACCTTAGCCCATACTCATTTTGAATAAACAGAACTTGAACGCATCATAATGTAACACTCAATGCAACCTCCGTTAGCTGTTAGCACCGTTACTTAGCCGAGCAGGATCGTGCTGCCCACCAGCTGCTAACAGATGACAGCTAACGCTAGCTCACTCTTCTCATGCCAATTTCAACAGTTATGTGTTGCTCACATGGCAGCATTCAGGGTAAAACCGTAAAACATATCACGCTTAATGTTGCTTTTTGTCCTGAAGGCATCCCCAGGGAAGATCTCTGATTGTCCTAAACACTCTTTAGTCTCTTGGGTCTTAAACTTAAATTGTTTTTTACCACCTGCCTGATCAGGTAGGTGAGTTGCCAGATCAACTAGCCCCATGTGACATTTTAGTTGGCCTGGACAATCAGGCCAGCCTAATTTATGCCTTGCAGGGGGTCAGTTTTTAAATGGAAATTGATAGATTTCTACATTTTTTGGGGGGCAAAACTGCTATTTCATATCATGCATGTCAGGCTTGAAATAACAAAAGCCTTCATATGGACATTTTGCCATCATATGAAGATCTCAAAGAACGCATTTTAGAAATTCCCTGAATAGGAATAGGTTGTATTTTCCTTACTCTTTATTGTCCTGTGTGTGTCATATTAGTTAAGATGTATTTTCCCCATTTTCCAGCTTTCAGTTGTCTGTTTTTGCTAATTTTTCCTGAATAAAAAAGTGTTAAATCAATATGTTTGCTAAATAAACAAGTGAATTCATTTTTTTAAAAGTGGATTTCAAAGCAAATTCACCAAAATGTTCCATCAGAGAGAACGCAAAACCATTTCATATCCTCTAGATCATCTTTAGTACAGATGGCGTTTTCTGTGACATCACCAAAAAGGTGTAGGCCACCAAATTTCTCATCCAGCTCCAAATATCACTACTTTATCTCTGTTATTTATGGCCGCTATAAATACGCCAACCACTAAAATCAGCGCTGCCATACTTGTGCCTTGCAGGAAAAATCTGATGCTCGCGCGGACACGTTCAGTCATGTGGCATTTCACTTATAACTTTGCATATCAATGAACAGAAGATATGTTGTAAAGGTTGTACCGTCTGGTTCATCAGGCAGGGTTATTGGGTTTGTAGCAGCGGTTTTAAATAGTGCTCTGGATTGTGTTTCTCTCTCACACTGAGGTCAACGCTTACTTCATTTGTAGAGTATAAATGTATGGATCGAGGTGGAGGGAGATTTGGTGTTTTCATCCCTGTCCTCGCCTCGGGGGAGCGAACTGACAGCTGTACCCGGTTCATGATGGGAGGAATGTGAGGAGGACAAAAGAAGGAGGGCCTTAGGAAGAGAAGGGGGGAGGAGGAAGGGAGGGAGGGGGTTCAGGTAGAGAAAGGGAGTAAATGCATCTTCTTATGTTCCTTCGTTGTTATTCCTCCATCTCTGTCTCTAAATGTTGGTGCATCCCACACTTTCCATCATCATCTCTCGTCTTTTCTCTCATGATTTCTGTCCTTTCCATCCTTAGACTCCTCCCTCCGTCCTTCCCAGCTTGTAATTTTTATCCAGTCAAGTCCACATGTTGGGTGGATTGACATGCCCTATAGACTACAAATACACCGGTTGCATTCCTCAGCATTCGCACACACGCACACACACACGTCTGCTCCTCCATGCCCTAACCTGGCAATTGTCAGCGTACGCTCCCTCGAGCGTAGCCGTGCCTTTTTACTGTCAACAAAAGATGTTTAATGAATTTCACCCCTTCTTTTCGGAGGTAAACACGCTGCTTTTACAGTTCCTTGTAACTGCAGTCAAAAGGCTGCAAATGACCCGGGAGAGGAATTCCTCAGGAGAAGCATGGTGTGAAGGAGGAGGAGGAGGGAGGTTGGAAAAGACGGGCAAGGAAGAAGAAGTGAATGAAGAGACGTAGGAGCGAAAGGATGACAACGCAAAGGTGAAAATGAGGGGGAGTTTGGAGTGGAACGTGGAGGAAAGGAAGCAGGGAGAAAAGGAGGAGAAGGATAGGGATGGAAACCACAAATATGTTACTATCATATGAATCAGATCAACGTTTCTAAAATGATGTAATGTGTAAGTGGACTTTGTCATGTGGCAGATGAGGAGCAGGTGGGATGGCGTGACTCTTAGTTGAGACGCCTGCCAAGCTGCGGACCACTGCAGACAACTGTTCCAGACCAACAAACAACAAAAGCGGTTGTGTTTTAGCGAGTCATTGCTGTTTTCCACAGGGGATAGTGCCACGAAAAGCGGGTGTTTTTTTCACCAAGACACCGCTGCGTTACCTCTACGTTATTTAAAACGGCACACACACTCAGCTAACAGTAAAGGAGCAGAGTAGGGACACTGCCACTTTGACCTTTGACTCCTGTCTGATTTTAGAACTGGGACACTTCTTTATGGACACAAACACACCCATGGAGGGGGACTTGCACCACACAGACTCACACAGACTGTCTCTCTGGCTTAAACACAAAATCCTGTTTTTTTTAACAGACATATGAGGCTACTGTTTCACTGTTTTCTCATAACAAATGAGCAAACCCAAAACGAGAGAAGGTAGCCTGTCTTCTTGGCTGCAATCCAGACTCATTAAAAGATATTTTGATAATCTTGTCATCTAGGATCTCGGGCAGCAGTAGCCTCATGACTCTGCTCCTCGTGCCAAGCTGTAGTTTAAGAAACAGACCTGTGAACACTCAAAAATGGTTGATATGGAAGTATATTTCTTCCTGCTGCAAGTCAACACGAGACAGATTCGTCCTAAAATTAGAAAACAGGTAATCTGCAGTCGATGCTGCAGCCGTGCCACCTTCTGTTGAGATAAATATATTCCTCAAAGCTATATTTTAGTCCCCTCACCCCTCCTCAACCGTGCCTCGGCCTCTGGATGACTCAGACAGATAGGCAGAGAATCCGACCCTCCTCTCTCTCTGGAGCCTCCCATCACTCCATCTTAGTTATTTTAAACTAAGAGCAGCAATTACAGCGAGCCGGGGTCGTCACTGTCGTTAAAATAGTGCTTCCTAGAGTGTGTGTGTGTATGTTTATCGCATTTATGTAATCTGCACCCCTGCGCCTATCAGCGCCTGTCACTTCATGTCCCCCCACTCCACCCTGCAGGCTGGCATTTGACTCTAAGAACCGGGACCTGTTCTTAAATTCTGGTTTAACAAATCCAGACTTACCTGATGTTATGAGGTTAAAATGACCCTGTCCTCTGATCCAGCTAACTTGGTCCTTTGAATGCAGTTATGGGATTGATTGATCAACCACTTATGATTAGAAATATGGCTTTTGAAAGCACTTTTTTCTTACTGCAGCTGCATAGCAGCTATTTTAAAGCTGAGAAACCACCTCAAACAAATGCAGTTAAAACCTTTCAAACTCTCGAGAAATCTGATTTAGGATTAAGACAGTCATTTTGCTGGTGAACCTTGTGAGTTGTAATGGAGCTACATTTAGTAGTAATGCCTTTATTAAATGTTACTGTTGTCCCTGGCTTCATATGAGTAGAGGAAAACTTTGCTAACTGCTAGGCTAATTTATACAATG
Organism: Epinephelus moara; assembly: GCF_006386435.1. NCBI lineage: Eukaryota > Metazoa > Chordata > Actinopteri > Perciformes > Serranidae > Epinephelus > Epinephelus moara. Next base: position 17,989,726 of record NC_065522.1, read on the forward strand.
TAAAATGCCACAGGCTTGTGCTAATAACATTAGCACGTATTTGTGCTGAAAATGCGTCCAGCAAAACACAAGTGCTTTGTTTGTGAACCTTATGAGTTATAATGAAGCTGATTTGTGTACTTCTGTTTTATGTTGTTGCTATTAAGCCATGTTTTATGTGTGGTTTAGATATGTTTTGAATCAATCAAACTTTACAGCACTTCACAGAAACCCCACTGCCTACTAGTGCTTTGGAGGGGTAACTACAGAGTGACACAGACCCACCACACAAGTATAAATGCTCACAATGGTCTAAGCCACATGTGTAGGCTATGGCGTAGGGTCTGTGCTAATAACCAGACTTTTCTTTATCAGAAGTAAAGTTTTAGGAGCCTCTGAGTATTTTAAATCAATGTGTAGCAGGAGAGATAAAGATAGATAAACTCCTTAGCAGATCCATAGAAATAAGAAGATTGAGTGGCTAAAGGGGCCAGTTATGATATTGAAAGGGACATGTACACACACACACACACACACACACACACTGAGCGTCCATATACATCAGGCCTTTATGTGAGTGTATAGACTAAGGAGTTAATTTGATAATTGCCTGCGCAGCATGCCTGTGCAGTGTCGAGCATAGCTCTCTGTTGGTATCTCTCTCTCTCTCTCTCTCTCTCTCTCTCTCTCTCTCTCACACACACACACTCCTGGTAATTTCACCAAAGTTGTGCCTTTAAGCTTCACTGGAAATTTGCATTTTTTTTCATAACTTAGTATTTGTTGCACTTGTGCTAAAAGGAGGAGGAGATAAAAGAGAGATTAAGAAATAGGAGAAACGCATTTTGTAATTACAAATCTTGTATTAAATCAATATTTTTTATGCAGTAAATTCAAAGTATTTATGTAACTAAGCATTTCAAAAAGGCATATTCATGGATGTTGAGTGTGGCAGTAATTGAAGCTATGCATTTATTTGAGATCTGTCAAGTTGTTGCAAAAGTAGTCAGTGTAGAAACTCAGTGACTGAAGATGCACGTTGTTCTCCATCATATTGGAATTTCCATATCAAGAAATAACTTCCACCTCAACATATTTACTTCCCCATGTATGATGGAGGTGCACAGGAGGTGCATTCAAAGTTAGTCAGTGATTTGGAGTTGAGTTTTTACTCTGTGAATTAACAGATGTGCCAAGGTTTGTGGATATCAATTTGGACCAATTATAGCTTAGTTACGAGCGACCAATTCAGAGTTATAAACAGGTTTTACCCTTACAGTGTCCATCTGACCATTTGGCTGCTAACCAGTGTTACAGTATGTTCACAGCCCCGGAAAAAATACATCCAAACTTTTGCAGGGGCTGCATTCTTTTTAAAGTCATGGTTAATCACATGACCCCTCATGTTCACTGTCTTCAAAGCTGTTGTTACATTCTACACCCTCCTGTCACCCACATGTAGTGAAGGAAGTTTAGGTTTGAAATACAGTATTTGGTTTCTCTGTCCTCCTGTTACACTTGACATACAACCACAGGAACTTAGTGTGCGGCTGAAAGTCCACGGACAGTATGCTTGCATGTGCATGTGTATGACCGTGTTTGCATGTGTCTCCGTGTGTGTTTTACTCAGCGTGTTTGTGTCTCAGCTTGTCTCCCTTGGCCAGCTGTAGAGATTACATTACTGTGTGTTTGGAAAAGCACTGGAGGGTTTCTGTAGTTCACATGCCTGATGAAAGAAAAAAAAGAAGAAGAGAAACAACCTCTCCATCTTCGTCCCTTTGGGAAAAAGTGTCACTTGTATTTGCTGTATTGTCTTCTGTTTGTGGTGAAATAGAGGGGACACAGAATACACATCCTTCTGTTAGTATGGGATCTAAAAGGCAGAAAATTAAGGGTTTTGTCCTAAATATAACACATATGTTTTCTATTATCTATTATTCTCAGCTTAATTCAGCCACTTTAACATCTCAGATTCAACCTTCAAAAGGTATTTTTAGTACTAAAAAGATTCTTTAATCAACTTGATTTGTTTGAGGATCTGCTGCTATTTTTTTTTAGGTTTGTAGGACCAGTAATTGGTCAAAAGCTCCTGAGCTATGACTATCAAATACAGATGGCATGCAAAAAAACAGTTACTTGTCTCAGATCAGTTATCATGTATCACTCCTACTGTCCTCAATCTAGCTACTGCTTTGAGGAATGCTTGTGTCAGATGATAATCCGCACAATGCACTGATCTCCATTCAGAGCTGCCGCTCGTCAATCAGTGATTGTTTAAATACCTACAATCCCCCTCCAGGGCTGCTATCAACCCCCTCCAAGCCGGTTTGATAGATCGCGATTGACAGGTTGAACTTACTACCTGTGCTTGTTTGTGAAGCTCCGGACAACCAACACGCTGAGGCGGGATGGTTCCATGAATGGGGTGATACAGTATGGAGGAGGGGGTACTGTACTGTCAAAACAAGCAGCTGCCGTGACGATGGAGGCTGGTCAACAAATGTCTGTCACACTATCTATCCATCTTCCATCTGCCTCCATTATTCTGTCACTCTCCTCCTCTTTTAACAACATTACCCCCCTCTGTCTCTTTCTTTCTCCCACTAAGTCTTTTCCTTGACCCAACCCCACAAAAAAAAGCCACACATTCGAAGATGTCACCTGAAATTCTAGGAAATTTCTCACCATTTTTCTCATGTTTGTAGATGAAAAACATCTAAAATATAATGGCCATATGAATGGTTAATAACAACAATAATTGCAGCCCTGCTATCCAAAGTCAAACAAGGAAGATAAAAGAATATTTCTGGTTTATTACAATTTGGGTCTTATTTCCATAGTTGTAGCCATAATTTCTATTGGTTATGATAACAATGTCTTCACCAAAGTAGTTTCTTAGGCTAGGAACGTAGAAGCTTTGTCGAAACCTTTCTAAAAATACACACTTCCCCTAGAAATACCCACTTGCACTTGGTTGTACGCGTTCACGTTTAGGCTAGTGGTACCCCAAAACAGAATTGAGGTAGTGGAAGTGGTTTCCAAGACTTAAAATCCGCCCTAGATTCCAAGGGAGCCCCGACCCACACTTTCAGCGAAGTGGAAGATGAAATTTCCCAGAACACCTTGCAAAGTCAGCAACTTCGGCAAGTTTTAGAAAACAATTTGTTACTGTACGATCGGAATGTAGGCTATACAAATAACAGATGGTTGGACTAGCGTAAGCTCATCAGCAACTCGGTTGAACACAGCGTCAAAATATTTAAACAAATGGACTTACCCGAACAAAATCGATCAGAACTAGAAGATGTCGTAGGCGCCTCCTGTTTTCAGCATGTATTCTCCATTCATTCACCGGACGGAGAAGAATAAACATAGCACACGCCACAACATAAGCGCTGGAGCCGGCATTTTCAAATCTGAATGACAACCGGTATCTTGCATCGCTATTACACGTGACATATGCCTGCACGTCGGCGACACCGATTTGTATGAAGTCGTGTCTCTTTTCGTAGGGAAAGATCTCTACCCTAATATTTCCCACATCCCTCATCAAGGGTTATCTCACAAACGAGGGCACTCAATACCAAGTGGAAGATTTAAGGGGTAGAAATGGGACAGGCTCCAAATGTGAGCACACCTCAGATAACACAAGATAACATTATACACACAAAAGTACTGTAGTTGCGGTGGGTTTAAGCTGAATCAAGAAGTCAGTCCATAAACTGTGATGGATGTTTACATCGGACAGATTGGGAAATAATTTAACCACTTGCCTTCATTTTGTCTTCCAAAAAAAGTTAGGCTATAACCTGGAGGTTTAAAACCCTGAAAGAGCATCTGACTGCCTGGGTTTCTTCCCCTGTCAGACCTCCTTTTAGCAAAGAAGCCAAAACTACGAAGGTGTCAGACCAAAGATGTGAAAGAAAAACACTACCTGAAACCCACAGGAGAAGCTACATGTTGAAATTCATCCTCTCTCCATTTCCACCTCTCATTTTTTCTCCCCTTTTTTCCTCCTTATCCTCTTCATTCCTAGAAACTCCTGATTTGTGATGATAAGCTCCTTCGGCTCTATTTTGAAGAGGATTAGCCTCCAGATACATAATGACCAGCCTCGACAGGAATTTCTGTATATACTGTAGCTGCTCACCACACTTTGACATGTGTAGCCAACACACACACACACATGCACACATACATAGGGGTTTTACTTGTCAATATGTCTTATCCAGCAGGGCCCCATGTGCTGTTAACCACAGGTTTATACAAGCCCTACGACAACCGCAGAGATAGGTAAAGAGAGATTTAGATTCGCGTCTCTATCTTTGCCTCTTTACATTCCTTTGTCTTCCCCACATGTTTCCTCACTTTCGCTGCTATTTTGTCGCACGTTACTATGATTGTTCCAAGCCCATAATGTTTCCTGCCGTGTTTTATTGCTAGTTTTGACGTCAGCGGCTTTGATTTACAACAGATCGAGCATGCAGCAGAGCCTCATTAGGTACAATGTATGATTTAGGAACATGTCAGAAAAAGTCGAGCAGGTAACGTGCTGCGGCAGGTCTCTGTATGCATGTATGCGTGTGTGCATTGAAACACACATGGTTGAGTGTGAGTTTCCCCATAAATGCACTGTTAGGTTTAAGATAAAGACGGAAATCAAGCACTTTTTTTGCACTGACGCTCAAACATATTTTACACTCTCTGCACTGTTTGCACTTCACACTGTGTTGGAAAACATGTTCTGGTTTGGTTTTGGGGAATTTGTGTTTTCCATCCATCACTGGCAAGCAACAGCTCTTGTTGCAACTCGTCACAGCAGACTTTGTTAAACCTCTGCATCCTTGTTTTTGGATTTTGCATTGATGCAGTAGTTTTGCAGTTATGAGGCACTGAAAATTTAATACAAAAACAAAATAGTGATTTTCTTGTGGCTTCATTTAAACACCAAATTTAGTTGATGAAATGTTAGAAAACAGTGAAAATGCCCATCAGAATTTCCCAGTGGACACTGTGAAGTCTTTAAGAAGCTGCAACCAGCAAACGATCGATCATTTTTCAGTGAGATTTGTTTGGTTGTGAAATACTGTACGTGTTTGTCTCTCTATGACAGCAGGAGGATCAGTGTTTATTTATGAGAAGACGTATTTTACCAGCATCTGACATTTTTTGCCAAGTCTTCCATTGCAACACACTGTAGATGCCGTGCACGGTTGGGCAAATTCAGTTATCATTCAGCCTGTGACAGGTGCTCCGGTAGGCTTATATTTCAGAAGATGCATGATTTTTTTTCGCTGCAGTGTTGAGGTGTCTGATTTATGAAAGTAGCCCACAATCTGTTTTGGATGACCCATCTAGTGTGGTTGGCACTTCTCGCACACTGTCGAGGAAAGCTGTGAGAAAACCCTGTGTGTGTGTGTGTATGTGTGTGTGTGTGTGTTAAAAAAGACCTTATCAGTGTTTTGTGAGAGAATAACCTTTAGTTACACGTTAGCCTTAGTTTTTACTTAACTGAAACTTCTCACACCCTGCTATGTGAAATATATAATTATCTCAGAACGGGCAAAAATACATACTGCAAATTTTACCTGTCAAGCAGAAACCTGACTTTTTGTAATTAAGCCAGCAGGGAGGAATATTTGCCTGGCAGAGCTAAAAAACACCCAGCTGATTTATTGCTTATTTAACTAGAGGTGTTTACGTGGCACAGGCCTTGGTAACGATTTAAACAACATTTCTCAATATTAGCCACACTTAATGATAGGATAGACCTACTTCATCTTTGGAATTTGAAATACAGCCAGTAACAGTCAGGCAGATGTTAAAACACAACCTTTTTTCCAAGTTGGGAAAGTAGCAGAATCATTTTAAACATCTGTATTGGTGCACAATGCAGCCGTGAATTATCATGCTAGAGCGACCCATCAGTATGCGACTGGTGATGGCTTGTCTTCGTGCAGCAGAAAAAATTGCTGCAGAGCACACAAATCATTTTCATCTGCATTTAATTAGAGGCAATAGAAGATTGGTATGCTTTCCAAAAGGCATCCAAATAGTGGGATGGGGCTCATATTTGACTCCAATACAGCAACCTGTTTGCATGCCTTTTCCTGAAGTGCTGCTGTCTCTTTCTGTTCAAGCCACGCCAGCATGAGAAAACCAAATTGTTTGACAGATAAACCACAGTACTGGACAACTGGACAAAATGAGAAGTAAAAAAAAAAAAAAAAGAGAGCGGATCAGGTGCATGGCTAATTCCAACAGCACGTGATGAAACTATTGTACATCCTTCCTCCGCCATCACCACCCCTTTCTCTCTGTCACTGTGTCCCAGATCTGGGATGTCCGCTTGTGACCTCTCTACCCCCATTCACGCAGACCGAGGGGGTCCCAAGCATGTTCGCATAAACATGCAAACACACACAGAAAGACTTCTTTCTCACATGCAACAACCCCCCATTGGAACACAGCATTAGCCCACTATCCCCACACTTCTGACCCCTTATAATGGCCGGCTCAAAACACGAGTTGTGAGTTTTTCCATCTCGGATCGGTTCATTTGAAGGATGCTTTAGAGGCCCAATGAGTTAGTACTATTTCTTTTTTTTCTTTTAAGATATTTTTTTGGGCATTTTAAGCCTTTAATTGATAGGACAGATGAGTGTGAAGGGAGGAGAGAGAGAGGGAGTGACATGCAGCAAAGGGCCACAGGCTGGAGTCGAACCCGGGCCGCTGCGCCAACAGCCTTGTACATGGGGCGCCTGCTCTACTACTAAGCCACCAACGCCCCAATGAGTTAGTACAATTTCAAAGGAAAAATAAGGATAAAAGTAACATATATATGTGTATTTTATACCTTTAAGAATCCGGTGACCCCTTAGATTCAGGTTGTGGATGATAGGTTGTAAACCACTGGCGTACAGCACGGGCAAATAACTGAGAATGAGACTTCTATGACTTGTTTTGTAATGTGGCGTCATGCTTGACCTTTACACCATTTCTTTAAAGGACTACATACTTTATTGTTGGCTTTAAAGGTGGCTCTGAATAGTTCAAAGCTTGGTCCTTCGCAGACGATGGCGACTTGTTTAGAATAAATTCCTGTATTGAAGAACAGGTCAAAGAAAAAGTCAGAACATAGAAAGTTCTCAGATCCCTCTTGCACCATATCAGCTTCATTGCTGTTTATCTCTATGTTAAGTTTGTTTCAAGGCCTCGCAGTTTTTCCACAACATATTGACTTGTGCCATTGCGTTCTTGTTCAAAAACCCAGCTGAACGTGTAGTGTATCAAGGGATTTATTGGTGTAGCAATTATTGTTTGATATCCAAAAGAAGTTTCCTTGAAATGTAGATGTTTTGGAATGAATGGGTAAAAGATAATAGTATGGTTTGTCTGATTAACAGTCAAATGGCCACTATGGTCCAATTAGATGTCCCGTCTCACCCAAACCTGAACGAATCAGGGTAGCGAGATGATGAGGGAGCAGGCAGTGGCTCATAGCCCAGGGACAACTGCACGATTACGGCTGTAGAAACGTAGATCTTGTGGATCCTCTCTGGAAGTCTGCAGCTGACAGATGTTTGTGGTTTGCGTTTACATTTCAGGCAAAGCCGAGTGCTGTTTGGCAGACATTTATTCAAATTTTTATTTGTTGTAAAAGGAAATATTTGATGCATTCAAGGTCTGTTCGTGTGTGTATGTTTGTGTAGAGGTCAGGTGGGGTTGCACATGTTTAGGCAAGACAAATGTTCTGGGGACTTTTTGATGAGATAGTAGGAAACATGTTGTAAGATTGTCAATGATAGGGTTCCACACCACTTTGAGAAGTGATATATAGATCATTTCCCATCTGACACGCGTTCAGTCCTCTCACACTCAGTATCTGGCAGCCGTCCTCTGTCTTCATGGGTGGCCTCGGTATATACACCGACAGCAAGGAGGTTAGTTGTTAGTGCATCAAACGTCCACACACATGCACAACCTCAGATGCACACCTTAGCTTGTAAATCACTCAAACTACCAGTTTATTTTATCCCTGATGTGGGTTATGTTCCTCAGATACTCTGAACCGCAACCAAATGAGCATAAGCAGATCCCGCTAACGAAAACGAAAAAGTTCAGATTTAAAAAATGTAAAGATTTAAAGCAACCTGACACCTGGGTCACAGGTAGCACACTGTGATAAAAGGAACCAATTAACTCTTTTCTGCCTCATTCACTAAGGCCCTCACAATGCCCCAAGCCTCTTTTATATCTACAATACCACCATTCACGCAGCCCTCGAGTAAAGCTAACTTATACCTGTAACCCAACCTGTGCGGCTAATGCTAAAGCAGCGTAGCTACTGATCTGTTAAGCTAGGCTGCCAGAAGCGAAGACAATATTCACCTGCAATCTGATCTCATTCTGTGTTTGACTGAAGATTTGGGATAGAAAAGAACAGAAACATGAGTTGGAAGCTCAGTTTAGAGAATCTTAGTTTGTCCTAACTTGGCTATGGTAGCAAGAGCAAACTCCCCTTTCCTGTAGGATTGGGCAATGAGACGAATTGTGCTTGGTTTCTTGTTTTACTAGTTACACCTAGCTAAGATAATGCGGTCGAATACAACGGTCCAGCAATAAATCCTTCTGTCATGGACATTTTTATGTTCAGTTTTTTATTTGAAACTGTTTAAGATCCAGTTTTGGAAGCTGTAGTTTGTAGTGCTGTTGATTTGTATTGCATCATAATAAGAAGTTTTTCAAATATACTGTGAACCCCATTTACAGCAGTGAGGGTAACAGAGTGAACCACCGATTTAGCATTACACTACTAAAACATGCCAGTCTCACGATAGACAGTTTAAAAATGTCACAACTCTGTGCAGCAGAGCCAGAGATATCAGCTTGTTATTCCATGCATTCATCTTCCCACTACCTTCTACCTAACTACATTACCCACAATGCAACTCGACTTTTGACAGTTCAGTTGGAGATTCAGGTGTAGTAGCAGCTAATGTAGCCTTGAGCTTCTGAGAGGTCTTTCTATCTCGACACCTCCCGATTTTTTATTTTCGAACTTGGCGTCACGGTGGTGCAGTGGTTAGCATTGTCACCTCAAAGCAAGAAGGTTCCTAGTCTTCTTCTTCTTCTTCTTCTTCTTCTTCTTCATCTTCGTCTTCAAGTTCTGCACAGGTTTGTTAGCTTGCCAGACTTATGCAACATATCTGCTTGACTCTTGTCTCTTCCCCCTTAGACTCACAAGTCAGTCTTTAGACGCTTTGCTTAACTAAAGACTGATGACTTTCTCCCTGATTTTGTGTTTAGATGGGTGGATACAATTTCAGAGTTTAAAAAACTCCCTACGTTGCAGAACCAATAGTAAATCTGCAGGGCGGTCCTTCGGTGGCTCGCTGAACTCTTGTGCTTGTAAACATAGTCCCACTAGAAACACGTGTAGCGGTACAAAATGGCTCAGCCGTGCTCGCAGAAAACGCTGTCAAAGTTAGTGGATGTTTGTCGCGTTTGTGGCGACACATTCTC